>NC_047111.1:115574633-115717133 GCF_902500255.1 Thalassophryne amazonica | reverse complement strand
AAATGAAATGGTCGTTCAGCCTGTCGATGGCAGCTGGAGCGCGGTGCTCCCCACAGCTGCTGCGGGTCATCCTTAAAGCGACAGTAACATCCCTTAATGTCTTTGAAGCCCATAAAATTTTCACCAAAAACCACCTGAATTTCTCGAATGGTGTCCACATGGATGTGCCTCACAGTTTGTAAAAAAAATTTGATCAAGCAAAGCAGCAGTCTCTCAGCCATTTCCCTGACAATGAAAATCCGCTGAGGGGGGTGGACCACTCCTCACTCAAAGCTTGCTCACAGGCGAATGACGCAACCGACAGGCGTGAAAAAAATCACGCCTGCGCATGAAGGTTCAAGGTTGGCTCACGCAAGCACACGTGATTCAAATCCATATGTTTTTTTTTTTTAAATAAGGTCAGATACTTTTCTAATAGACCTTGTAAAATCAACAATAATGATAATAAATAATATTAAAGCAAACAGAGCTCTGGTATCGGTATCAGCAGATATCCAACTTCAGGTATTGGGATCAGATCGGAAGTGAAAAATTGTGGATCGGTGCATCCCTCGTATTATCTTGGAAAACAGAAGTCTTGGATCAGGACTTAGCATCAGGACATCCCGACTAAATAACAGCTGGATATTTTCCCAACATAAAAGACCATACTACCCACTCCTGTAGTTTACAGCATTCACAAACACTAACACAGTAGTAGCAGAAACACTGAAAGCACAATGAGATAACTTCAGTATACGGTGTGCTCACCCAGGAGCTGAGGAATAAATAAGCAGCATAACCTCCAGCAGCATTACCGAGTCTGTCAGTCAAATTGAGTGGCACAGAAATCCATTTCAGGCCACTGAGAACTAATTAGTTAGCAAGAAAAGGAGGAAATAGAGGGAAGGTCTTGTGTGGGCTAACAAGATACCTTCCGACCATCAACTTTCTGTTGTTCCATATGATGAAGCGGTCTGAAACCGGCAGCACGAGCACAGACCATCTGCCTACTTTCACACCTTTCACAGAGACTTCAACACTTCTGAGAGCAGAGCAAGACTAATCAGTGACACGTGGCTCCCAAAGCACCACCACTGCTAAACGAATGCATGGGAAATATTTGAATAAATGTTCAACTCTGCCATTCTTTACGTAATCTTGTAAAACTAAAAAAAAAACACCTACATCTCATCTTCATCTACAGCAAATGCACGTGACAGAAACAGCACATACAGTAATTAGCATGACTCAACCTTTGGTGCAATTTGTTGTACAAACAACTGAGAAAATGAAACTGATATTTTAAGTCATGTCACATGGAATAGTGACAGAAGCTGTAATACAACCATCTGTTCCTTAGCAGAACATTCTATTCTCAGAAACGGTACAAAAACCATGAACTGAAGTTCGGAGATGCCATGGTGGCTCCCCTCACTACCTCATAGCATTTGTACCGCCTGAGGTTTGAGAACAGAAGGGGCTCTGGACATATATATATATGAGATATATATGAGATAAAACAATAAACCACCCAAACATTTATCGGAAGTTACAGATAACCGATAACAGATAAATTCTAATTATCTCTGGCACATTTACAACTACTAGTAAAACAAATTTAATAGCTACTAATAATATTAAAAATAACAACAGAACCAAACAATAAGACCATACTTTTTCTTTCAACATTCAGCCCCTGCTGGAAGCTCTTGTTTATTACAGCCCTCTAAGCACAGAGGCACACAATCGTAAATGCAGCCCCGTATTAATTATAAAGGTCCGGTCATGCGGAGGGCTTGAAAAATAAAGTCATGTTAACTTATGGTTTTGATTTATAAATAACATTAATACCGATAGAATAACTCCATTAATGTCAATTCTGTCATTTGTACAAAGTTAAAATATAACATATCTTTTAATGTTGAATAATGCACTAATTCTGGGGTTTTGTAACAAAGAGACAGATCGCAAAGGATTCTGGGTAAAGGTGCCTGATAAACACTGATTGGTTCAGTCATTCATTATGTAAACCAACACGTTAATGTGACATCTGTTGTGCGTTGGTGTTTAAATGTGCTTTTGTAAAATATTCCATTTTTTATTTGTAAAAACAGGCATTTTTACGGAGCCCTGGAAGTGTCATCACAATTTTTTTTGCATTCTTTTTTTTTCATTTTTTTGCATTCTCTCTTTACAACATTCATTTGATGTTGTACAACATACTTTACACTGTGTGAGATGATTTTTCATGCAGGAATTTTTTGGACCAAGTTTCAGGTTAATCATGCGTCCTACATCGTGTAGTGTTCATGGAGTATCAAGCTGCGGTCAACATCTGACGACCACCTCCTGATCGCTGATCGTATGGTCTAATGAGAATCAAACCTGTTTGATATATTATTGTCTTCGGCCGCCGTGAGGTTATCCTGTTGCTGAAAGCTACAAGCAGCATCCAACCGTTCGCACTGTACCTGTGCAAACACTGCAGAGCTGTTTTGTAATAATGTTATTATTATTATTATTATTATGCAGTTGTTTTGTTTTTAAACTTCATTTGTATAAAAAAAAAAAAGCCATTTGCAAAGCAAAAATTTGATTTGACAATCATCTTTCTTTCTTTCTTTCTTTAATATTTATTTCATTCATTTAAAAGAAAAAACAGAAAAAACAGAAATAAAGCATAACAATCACCAGAATGAAAAGGAGCAGAGAGAAGAACAAGTCTTATATCTGACATAACCGGGGTCAAAATAAATAGAACACTGCCATCTACTGGTTCCCAGACACAGCCATGAACACTACTGGCCAGTAGATGCTAGATGGCAGTAGAGGCTTTCAAAACAAATTCTAGATAATCCCTGTCTGTTCACATTTAAAATGCATGGAATTTAACAAACGCAATTAAAAAATCAACATCTATAAACGCAGAGAATATATACAAGAGAGTTTAAAGCACTAGAGTTTAACGCTGTTGTCCTTGGAGCCTGAACAGAGTAGCTGAAATGCATTTGTCCTGTCGTGACGTACTGAGATTACATCATCCTACCCATAATGCACTGCAGGGGACAGCATGTGCTCACAAAACCTTAAAAATTAACACATTACTTTAAAACTAAAACATATATCTGATATTTTTACTTTACACAACTTCAGACATGACAGTAATTTTAAATAACTTGTCCAAAATTAGTTTGGTTAAAATTTGAACCATAAGTTAAAGATGTATGCCTCTGGGTGACTTGGGTTATATTGCCAGAATATCAGTATGGTGTTAAAGAAAATCCCCCCCCCCATTTTGCGGCTGTTTTTCCTTTGACTGCAGAGGATTGAGATGCTTTTTATACAAGTAGTTCTCTTCTGTTTGCAAAGGTTACAACTGTGCGTCTAGTACAAAACTTTTAACAGGTGGGTGCTGAACTAATTTTAAAAATGCTTGTCGCTGTTCAGCTTTGTTTATCGGTTTAAAAGTTATCGGACAAAAATTCATCGGAAGATAATTAGTCCGATGATGGTCTTTAAAGTTATCTTATAAGATAATCCGATAATGAAAACGTTATCTTCGATAATTATCTGTTATCGGAACTGTGCTCACCACTGTGCGTGTGTGTGTGTGTGTGTGTGTGTATATATATATATATATATATATCACATATTACAACAAAGATAAAAAATCTGCCCTATACTCGTAAACCAGCCCTCATGAGATACAAGAAAAAAATAGGGCTGGTAAATCACACACTTTTCCTATCAATTATACTGCCCTAGAAACTGTGGCAATAAAATCAGGGTGATACAAATCTTAAAACAGGGCGATATAAAAAAAAGACAGGCTTTTTATCACCCACTGCTTTTCATCCAATCAGTCGCTCCCATTTCTCAGCCCCAGCAATGACACGCCCCCATTTTGTGTTGCCATGGTGACAAGTGCAGGATCCTGATACAGGATCCAGATCATTTTTATTCAACCAAGATGTCTGATCAAGGTGAGAGTTTTAGCCTCCCTTGCAAGGAGAATTCTACAACTTGAGTCTCACACTGAAGTTGTGAGACACAAAGAAGTTAGTGAAAAGGACACTCATGACTTTATAGAGAGACATAAGAACAAGAACACCACCAGGAAAACGGAGAGTGATGTGAACTTGTTCACTGAATGGCTGAGTGGAACCAAGAAAGAGCAGAGAGGGCTCCTTGTTCTTTCTCCGGTGGAACTTGAAAAATGTGGTTGACGATAATTATATGGGTTCTTGTTCTTTATTTTTCCTGTAACATATGATAAATATCTTATTCTCATCAATTACATTTTTTTCGCAAATCTGATTGGCTAATCATGTGAGATTTCAGACCGTATAATATCGGGGTAACGGTGGCAAAATATCTGACAGTTTCACATTTGGATGTATTACTCTGCACCCTTGACCGGTGTTCTGACAAGATGTCATTCTGTCGAGTATCATTCCTGTCTTCCGCGCAACTGTCGGGATGCGGTCTGTCGATTTATGAGATGATTTTTAATGAGACAATCTGACAGAATTTTTTATGAGACAATTTGACAGAACACCAGCAGCACACACTGCTAGCTGTTGGTATTGTTAGCTGAGAACGAGAGAATGTCGGGTGCCCACGCTGAAATGGGTGAATTTAAGATACCATATGAAAGTATCAATGTGGATTCTGATACAGAATTCCCATTTCACATTTGATGGATTTGACAGATTTTCACATTTGATGGATTACTTCGCGCCCTGACCGCTGTTGGAGCGACGCTGCCTCATGGTAAGCCTCGCCAACTGAATTACTTACATTAAAATAAACCGTGGAAACGATGGAATTGTATTAGAATAGAGAGAGGCGGAGAGCTGGGGTCACACTGCTTATTGCTCCCCAGCTCAGTCACCGTGTGCTGGAGTTTAACTCCAGTGAACGAGAGGGTCGCGTGCCTACGCCTTCGGGTCGGGGACAGGTCTCTCATCGTTGTCTCGGCCTACGGGCTGAGCGGCAGTGCAGAGTACCTGACCTTCTTGGAGTCCCTGGGAGGGGTACTAGATAGCGCTCCGACTGGGGACTCCATTGTTCTCCTGGGGGATTTCAACGCCCACGTGGGCGGCGACAGTAAGACCTGGAAGGGGGTGATCGGGAAGCACAGCCTCCCCGATCTGAACCCGAGCGGTGTTCAGTTGTTGGACTTCTGTGCTAGTCACTGTTTATCCATCACAAACACCATGTTCGAGCACAAGGGTGTCCATAAGTGCATGTGGCACCAGGACACCCTGAGCCGGAGGACGATGACCTACTTTGTAATCGTATCATCTGACCTTCAGCCACGTGTCTCGGATACTCGCGTGAAGAGAGGGGCAGAGCTGTTGACCGAACACCACCTGGTGGTGAGTTGGATCTGCTGAGAGGGGAGGAAGCCGGTCAGACTTGGAAGGCCCAAATGTATTGTGAGGGTCTGGTGGGAACGACTGGCGGAACCCTCTGTCAGCGGGGTCTTTAACTCCCACCTCCGGGAGAGCTTCTACCAGATCCCTGGGGAGGTTGTAGACATGGAGTCCGAGTGGACCATGTTCTCCACCTCCATTGTTGATGCGGCCGCTCGTAGCTGTGGTCGCAAGGTCTCTGGTGCCTGTCGCCTGATCTCGCTCTTCTAAGTCCCTGTTAGTAAATGATATAATAACTGATCAACATATTGATTTATTCTGCCTTACAGAAACCTGGTTACAGCAGGATGAATATGTTAGTTTAAATGAGTCAACACCCCTGAGTCACACTAACTGTCAGAATGCTCGTAGCACGGGCCGAGGGGGAGGATTAGCAGCAATCTTCCACTCCAGCTTATTAATAAATCAAAAACCCAGACAGAGCTTTAATTCATTTGAAAGCTTGACTCTTAGTCTTGTCCATCCAAATTGGAAGTCCCAAAAACCAGTTTTATTTGTTATCTATCATCCACCTGGTCGTTACTGTGAGTTTCTCTGTGAATTTTCAGAACTTTTGTCTGACTTAGTGCTTAGCTCAGATAAGATATAGTGGGCGATTTTAACATCCACATAGATGCTGAGAATGACAGCCTCAACACTGCATTTAATCTATAATTAGACTCAACTGGCTTCGCTCAAAATGTAAATGAGTCCACCCACCACTTTAACCATACTCTAGATCTTGTTCTGACTTATGGTATGGAAATTGAAGACTTAGCAGTATTCCCTGAAAACCCCCTTCTGTCTGATCATTTCTTAATAACATTTACATTTACTTTAAAGGACTACCCAGCAGTGGGGAATAAGTTTCATTTCAGTAGATGTCTTTCGGAAAGCGCTGTAACTAGGTTTAAGGATATGATTCCTTCTTTGTTATCTTCTCCAATGCCATATACCAACACGGTGCAGAGTAGCTACCTAAACTCTGTGAGTGAGATAGAGTATCTCGTCAATAGTTTTACATCCTCATTGAGCACAACTTTGGATGCTGTAGCTCCTCTGAAAAAGAGAGCCTTAAATCAGAAGTGCCTGACTCTGTGGTATAACTCACAAACTCGCAGCATAAAGCAGATAACACGTACGTTGGAGAGGAAATGGCATCTCACTAATTTAGAAGATCTTCACTTAGCCTGGAAAAAGAGTCTGTTGTTCTATAAATAAGCCCTCCGTAAAGCTAGGACATCTTACTACTCATCACTAATTGAAGAAAATAAGAACAACCCCAGGTTTCTTTTCAGCACTGTAGCCAGGCTGACAAAGAGTCAGAGTTCTATTGAGCCGAGTATTCCTTTAACTTTAACTAGTAATGACTTCATGACTTTCTTTGGTAATAAAATTTTAACTATTAGAGAAAAAATTACTCATAACCATCCCAAAGACATATCGTTATCTTTGGCTGCTTTCAGTAATGCTGGTATTTGGTTAGACTCTTTCTCTCCGATTGTTCTGTCTGAGTTATTTTCATTAGTTACTTCTTCCAAACCATCAACATGTCTATTAGACCCCATTCCTACCAGGCTGCTTAAGGAAGCCCTACCATTAATTAATGCTTCGATCTTAAATATGATCAATCTATCTTTATTAGTTGGCTATGTACCACAGGCTTTTAAGGTGGCAGTAATTAAACCATTACTTAAAAAGCCATCACTTGACCCAGCTATCTTAGCTAATTATAGGCCAATCTCCAACCTTCCTTTTCTCTCAAAAAATCTTGAAAGGGTAGTTGTAAAACAGCTAACTGATCATCTGCAGAGGAATGATCTATTTGAAGAGTTTCAGTCAGGTTTTAGAATTCATCATAGTACAGAAACAGCATTAGTGAAGGTTACAAATGACCTTCTTATAGCCTCAGACAGTGGACTCATCTCTGTGCTTGTCCTGTTAGACCTCAGTGCTGCTTTTGATACTGTTGACCATAAAATTTTATTACAGAGATTAGAGCATGCCATAGGTATTAAAGGCACTGCGCTGAGGTGGTTTGAATCATATTTATTTAATAGATTACAAATTGTTCATGTAAATGGGGAGTCTTCTTCACAGACTAAGGTTAATTATGGAGTTCCACAAGGTTCTGTGCTAGGACCAATTTTATTCACTTTATACATGCTTCCCTTAGGCAGTATTATTAGAAAGCATTGCTTAAATTTTCATTGTTACGCAGATGATACGCAGCTTTATCTATCCATGAAGCCAGAGGACACACACCAATTAGTTAAACCGCAGGAATGTCTTACAGACATAAAGACATGGATGACCTCTAATTTCCTACTTTTAAATTCAGATAAAGCTGACCCCACAAATCTTAGAAACATGGTGTCTAACCAGATCCTTACTCTGGATGGCATTACCCTGACCTCTAGTAATACTGTGAGAAATGTTGGAGTCATTTTTGATCAGGATATGTGACCCTGAACCATCCCTTAGTTATGCTGCTATAGACTTAGACTGCTGGGGGGTTCCCATGATGCACTAAGTGTTTCTTTCTCTTTTTGCTCTCAATGCACCACTCTGCTTTTAATCATTAGTGATTGATCTCTGCTCTCTTCCACTGCATGTCTTTTTCCTGATTCTCTCCCCTCAGCCCCAACCAGTCCCAGCAGAAGACTGCCCCTCCCTGAGCCTGGTTCTGCTGGAGGTTTCTTCCTGTTAAAAGGGAGTTTTTCCTTCCCACTCTCGCCAAGTGCTTGCTCACAGGGGATCGTTTTGACCATTGGGGTTTTTCAGTAATTACTTTATGGCTTTTGCCTTACAATATAAAGCGCCTTGGGGCAACTGTTTGTTGTGATTTAGCGCTATATAAATAAAATTGATTTGATTTGATTTGTCATGGCGGCAATCCCCAAACCCGGTGGTGGACACCGGACGTAAGGGATGCCGTCAAGCTGAAGAAGGAGTCATACTTATCTTTGTTGGTAGGTGGGACCCCAGAGGCAGCTGACAGGTACCGGCAGGCCAAGCGTTCCACAGCCCATGCGGTCGCAGAGGCAAAAACCCGGGTCTGAGAGGAGTTCGGGGAGGCCATGGAGGAGGACTATTGGTCGGCCTCGAAGAGATTCTGGCAAACCGTCCGGCGCCTCAGGAGGCGGAAGCAGCTCTCCACCAGCACTGTTTACGGTGCGGGTGGGGAGCTGTTGACCCTGACTGGGGATGTTGTCGGGCGGTGGAAGGAATGCTTCGAGGATCTCCTCAATCCCATCGTCACGTCTTCCGAGGAGGAAGCAGAGACTGGCGACTCAGTGGCAGACTCATCCATTATCCAAGCCGAAGTCACAGAGGTGTTTACAAAGCTCCTTGGTGGCAAGGCTCCTGGGGTGGATGAAATCTGTCCTGGGTACCTTAAGTCTCTGGATGTTGTGGGACTTTCTTGGCTGACATGCCTCTGCAACATCGCGTGGCGATCGGGGACAGTGCCTCTGGATTGGCAGACCGGGGTGGTGGTCCCTCTGTTTAAGAAGGGGGAACGGATGGTGTGTTCCAACTATAGGGGGATCACACTCCTCAGCCACCCCGGTAAGGTCTATTCCAGAGTACTGGAGAGGAGAATTCGACCGATGGTCAAACTTCAGATTCAGGAGGAGCAATGTGGTTTTCGTCCTGGTCGCGGCACACTGGACCAGCTGTAAATGCTCCATCGGGTGCTTGAGGGTTCATGGGAGTTCCCAACCAGTCCACATGTGTTTTGTGGATCTGGAGAAAGCGTTTGACCGTGTCCCTCGGGGCACCCTGTGGGGGGTGCTCCGGGAGTACAGGGTCCGGGGTCCTTTGCTAAGGGCTATCCAGTCCCTGTACAACCGCAGCAGGAGCTTGGTTTGCATTGCTGTTAGTAAGTCAAACCTTTTTCCAGAGCACGTTGGCCTCCGCCAGGGCTGCCCTTTGTCACCGGTTCTGTTCATTATTTTTATGGACAGAATTTCTAGGTGCAGCCAGGGTATAGAGGGGGTCTGATTTGGGAACCACAGAATCTCGTCTCTGCTGTTTGCGGATGATGTGTTTCTGTTGGCTTCGTCAAATCAGGACCTTCAGCGTGCACTGGGGCTGTTTGCAGCCGAGTGTGAAGCATCCGGGATGAGAATCAGCACCTCCAAATCCGAGGCCATGGTTCTTGACCGGAAAAGTATCTCGGGGTCTTGTTCACGAGTGAGGGATGAATGGAGCGTGAGATCGATAGACGGATTGGTGCAGCATCTGCAGTGATGCGGTCGCTGTATCGGACCGTCGTGGTGAAGAAAGAGCTGAGTAGGAGGGCAAAGCTCTATGTTCTGATCCTCACCTATGGTCATGAGATTTGGCTCATGACCGAAAGAACGAGATCGCGAGTACAAGCGGCCGAGATGAGTTTCCTCCGCAGGGTGGCTGGGTGCTCCCTTAGAGATAGGGTGAGGAGCTCGGAGTCGAGCCGCTGCTCCTCCACATCGAAAGGAGTCAGTTGAGGTGGCTCGGGCATCTTTTCCGGATGCCCCCTGGACGCCTCGCTGGAGAGGTGTTCCGGGCACGTCCCGTTGGGAGGAGGCCCTGGGGAAGACCCAGGACACGCTGGAGGGACTACATCTCTCGGCTGGCTTGGGAACGCCTTGGGGTTCCCCCGGAGGAGCTGGGGGAGGTGTGTGGATCGGGAGGTCTGGGTGGCTTTGCTTGAGCTGCTGCCCCCGCGACCCGACTCTGGATAAAGCGGAAGAAAATGGATGGATGGATGGATGGATGAAAGTGGTTATTTTGTATTAAAGTTTTGTATTTACCAGGTAACTGATTGTAAAAGAATTTTACGTTCAAGTATTTAAAGAAAGAGATGGGTTTTGAAATATAAAGTGTCAGTCTTGCAGCAAAAACTTTAATCTTAATGAATTTCATTCTATTTTCTGTGCTTCCACTACCAAATAACTGTTAGTTTTCTTTTCACAAATATGGGAATGATAGTCAAAAATATTATTAAAATGCAGTTTTATGTAAAACAGTATCAAAATTTTCCCAATAAGATTTCTTTTCATGGGGTCCAAAATCCCTGGTGGTGCCCGTGATTGTCAGTGAGAGAGACCAACCATTTCTACACAAACATCCACCAAATCAAAGAAGTGTTTTTCTTTGACTGTTTCACAGCGGTGATGCTCAAAAACTCAAATAACATGGTCATTCCTCCACACAGCCCTGCTTGGTGTTGCTGATGTCCTTCAAACACTGCCCTGCTTTAACATACAGTCTTTCAGATCAACTTTTATTTTAATTCAGCATGCTCAATCCTCTGTGTAGCACAGCTGTAACTTCAGAAAATATTCACAGAAATCTTCCATTTATCTTGTTGCTTTGGTGTGTTTCTAGATCAAAAACATAACTTTCTCTCTTAAAAGGTTGGACTACAAATACCCTGTAGCTTGGTGGCCATCTTGTACTACTGCCTGTGCATCTGTGTATGTGAGCGTGTTTACTTCTACAACGGGAACATGTACATAGGCTGACTTCCTGGCACACATGCACAGTTTATAGGTTAATCTCTTGTGACAGAAAGTTGTATTTTTTTTTTTAATCTAAACTCAACAGAAACACACCAACCCAACACAGCATCAAGGTGGAAGTTTTCTGTGAATATTTATTGAAGATCCAGCCATGCACACACTCAGGACTGAGCACGCTGAATTAGATAAAAGTCAACTGGAACCACTATGTTAAAGTAAGATATTGTCAGCCAAGAGAGAGAGAGCATGTTCACACACACACACACACACACACACACACACACACACACACACACACACACACACACACACACACACACACACACGTACTAAATAAGCAAAATGAACTGTTACTTTCTCATTGTTTAAGAGCAATTATGGTCTAAAAGTGAAATAACCCAAACACACAACCAAATCCACATAACCCCACAGGAAGGATTTTCTATGAATGTAGCTGAAGGAGACACTTTATGTGTGGTTTAAAAGAGTTTGTCAGCTTAACCCTCTGGGGTCTGAGGGCATTTTTTAGACAGTTCACTCGTATGGCATAAATGTTTTATTATTCAATCAATCAATCAATCAACTTTTTTCTTATATAGCGCCAAATCACAACAAACAGTTGCCCCAAGCCGCTCCATATTGTAAGGCAAGGCCATACAATAATTATGAAAAACCCCAACGGTCAAAACGACCCCCTATGAGCAAGCACTTGGCCACAGTGGGAAGGAAAAACTCCCTTTTAACAGGAAGAAACCTCCAGCAGAACCAGGCTCAGGGAGGGGCAGTCTTCTGCTGAGACTGGTTGGGGCTGAGGGAAAAAAACAGGAAAAAGACATGCCGTGAAGGGGGGCAGAGATCGATCACTAATGATTAAATGCAGAGTGATGCATACGGAGCAAAAAGAGAAAAAAACAGTGCATCATGGGAACCCCCCCACAATCTACGTCTAAAGCAGCATAACCAAGGGATGGTCCAGGGTCACCCGATCCAGCCCTAACTATAAGCCTTAGCGAAAAGGAAAGTTTTAAGCCTAATCTTAAAAGTAGAGAGGGTATCTGTCTCCCTGATCTGAATTGGGAGCTGGTTCCACAGGAGAGGAGCCTGAAAGCTGAAGGCTCTGCCTCCCATTCTACTCTTACAAACCCTAGGAACTACAAGTAAGCCCGCAGTCTGAGAGCGAAGCACTCTATTGGGGTAATATGGTACTACGAGGTCCCTAAGATAAGATGGGACCTGATTATTCAAAACCTTATAAGTAAGAAGAAGAATTTTAAATTCTATTCTAGAATTAACAGGAAGCCAATGAAGAGAGGCCAACACGGGTGAGATATGCTCTCTCCTGCTAGTCCCCGTCAGTACTCTAGCTGCAGCATTCTGAACCAACTGAAGGCTTTTTAGGGAACTTTTAGGACAACCTGATAGTAATGAATTACAATAGTCCAGCCTAGAGGAAATAAATGCATGAATTAGTTTTTCAGCATCACTCTGAGACAAGACCTTTCTGATTTTAGAGATATTGCGTAAATGCAAAAAGGCAGTCCTACATATTTGTTTAATATGCGCTTTGAATGACATATCCTGATCAAAAATGACTCCAAGATTTCTCACAGTATTACTAGAGATCAGGGAAATGCCATCCAGAGTAACGATCTGGTTAGACACCATGCTTCTAAGATTTGTGGGGCCAAGTACAATAACTTCAGTTTTATCTGAGTTTAAAAGCAGGAAATTAGAGGTCATCCATGTCTTTATGTCTGTAAGACAATCCTGCAGTTTAGCTAATTGGTGTGTATCCTCTGGCTTCATGGATAGATAAAGCTGGGTATCATCTGCGTAACAATGAAAATTTAAGCAATACCGTCTAATAATACTGCCTAAGGGAAGCATGTATAAAGTGAATAAAATTGGTCCTAGCACAGAACCTTGTGGAACTCCATAATTAACTTTAGTCTGTGAAGAAGATTCCCCATTTACATGAACAAACTGTAATCTATTAGACAAATATGATTCAAACCACCGCAGCGCAGTGCCTTTAATACCTATGACATGCTCTAATCTCTGTAATAAAATTTTATGGTCAACAGTATCAAAAGCAGCACTGAGGTCCAACAGAACAAGCACAGAGATAAGTCCACTGTCCGAAGCCATAAGAAGATCATTTGTAACCTTCACTAATGCTGTTTCTGTACTATGATGAATTCTAAAACCTGACTGAAACTCTTCAAATAGACCATTCCTCTGCAGGTGATCAGTTAGCTGTTTTACAACTACCCTCTCAAGAATCTTTGAGAGAAAAGGAAGGTTGGAGATTGGCCTATAATTAGCTAAGATAGCTGGGTCAAGTGATGGCTTTTTAAGTAATGGTTTAATTACTGCCACCTTAAAGGCCTGTGGTACATAACCAACTAACAAAGATAGATTGATCATATTTAAGATTGAAGCATTAAATAATGGTAGGACTTCCTTGAGCAGCCTGGCAGGAATGGGGTCTAATAAACATGTTGATGGTTTGGATGAAGTAACTAATGAAAATAACTCAGACAGAACAATCGGAGAGAAAGAGTCTAACCAAATACCGGCATCACTGAAAGCAGCCAAAGATAACGATACATCTTTGGGATGTTTATGAGTAATTTTTTCTCTAATAGTCAAAATTTTGTTAGCAAAGAAAGTCATGAAGTCATTACTAGTTAAAGTTAATGGAATACTCAGCTCAATAGAGCTCTGACTCTTTGTCAGCCTGGCTACAGTGCTGAAAAGAAACCTGGGGTTATTCTTATTTTCTTCAATTAGTGATGAGTAGAAAGATGTCCTAGCTTTACGGAGGGCTTTTTTATAGAGCAACAAACTCTTTTTCCAGGCTAAGTGAAGATCTTCTAAATTAGTGAGACGCCATTTCCTCTCCAACTTACGGGTTATCTGCTTTAAGCTACAAGTTGAGAGTTATACCACGGAGTCAGACACTTCTGATTTAAAGCTCTCTTTTTCAGAGGAGCTACAGCATCCAAAGTTGTCTTCAAAGAGGATGTAAAACTATTGACGAGATACTCTATCTCCCTTACAGAGTTTAGGTAGCTACTCTGCTCTGTGTTGGTATATGACATTAGAGAACATAAAGAAGGAATCATATCCTTAAACCTAGTTACAGCGCTTTCTGAAAGACTTCTAGTGTAATGAAACTTATTCCCCACTGCAGGGTAGTCCATCAGGGTAAATGTAAATGTTATTAAAAAATGATCAGACAGAAGGGAGTTTTCAGGGAATACTGTTAAGTCTTCTATTTCCATACCATAAGTCAGAACAAGATCTAAGATATGATTAAAGTGGTGGGTGGACTCATTTACTTTTTGAGCAAAGCCGATAGAGTTTAATAATAGATTAAATGCAGTGTTGAGGCTGTCATTCTCAGCATCTGTGTGGATGTTAAAATCGCCCACTATAATTATCTTATCTGAGCTAAGCACTAAGTCAGACAAAAGGTCTGAAAATTCACAGAGAAACTCACAGTAACGACCAGGTGGACGATAGATAATAACAAATAAAACTGGTTTTTGGGACTTCCAATTTGGATGGACAAGACTAAGAGACAAGCTTTCAAATGAATTAAAGCTCTGTCTAGGTTTTTGATTAATTAATAAGCTGGAATGGAAGATTGCTGCTAATCCTCCGCCACGGCCCGTGCTACGAGCATTCTGACAGTTAGTGTGACTCGGGGGTGTTGACTCATTTAAACTAACATATTCATCCTGCTGTAACCAGGTTTCTGTTAGGCAGAATAAATCAATACGTTGATCAATTATTATATCATTTACCAACAGGGACTTAGAAGAGAGAGACCTAATGTTTAATAGACCACATTTAACTGTTTTAGTCTGTGGTGCAATTGAAGGTGCTATATTATTTTTTCTTTTTGAATTTTTATGCTTAAATAGATTTTTGCTGGTTATTGGTGGTCTGGGAGCAGGCACCGTCTCTACGGGGATGGGGTAATGAGGGGATGGCAGGGGGAGAGAAGCTGCAGAGAGGTGTATAAGACCACAGCTCTGCCTCCTGGTCCCAACGCTGGACAGTCACAGTTTGGAGGATCCAAGAAAATTGGCCAGATTTCTAGAAATGAGAGCTGCTCCATCTAAAGTGGGATGGATGCCGTCTCTCCTAACAAGACCAGGTTTTCCCCAGAAGCTTTGCCAATTATCAATGAAGCCCACCTCATTTTTTGGACACCACTCAGACAGACAGCAATTCAAGGAGAACATGCGGCTAAACATGTCACTCCCGGTCTGATTGGGGAGGGGCCCAGAGAAAACAACAGAGTCCGACATTGTTTTTGCAAAGTTACACACCGATTTAATGTTAATTTTAGTGACCTCCGATTGGCGTAACCGAGTGTCATTACTGCCGACGTGAATTACAATCTTACCAAATTTACGCTTAGCCTTAGCCAGCAATTTCAAATGTCCTTCGATGTCGCCTGCTCTGGCCCCCGGAAGACAATTGACAATGGTTGCTGGTGTCGCTAACTTCACATTTCTCAAAACAGAGTCGCCAATAACCAGAGTTTGATCCTCGGCGAGTGTATCGTCGAGTGGGGAAAAACGGTTAGAGATGTGAACGGGTTGACGGTGTACACGGGGCTTCTGTTTAGGGCTACGCTTCCTCCTCACAGTCACCCAGTCAGCCTGCTTTCCCGACTGCCCGGGATCTGCCAGGGGGGAACTAACGGCGGCTAAGCTACCTTGGTCCGCACCGACTACAGGGGCCTGGCTAGCTGTAGAATTTTCCACGGTGCGGAGCCGAGTCTCCAATTCGCCCAGCCTGGCCTCCAAAGCTACGAATAAGCTGCACTTATTACAAGTACCGTTACTGCTAAAGGAGGCCGAGGAATA
The DNA here is from genome assembly GCF_902500255.1 of Thalassophryne amazonica. Classification (NCBI taxonomy): domain Eukaryota; kingdom Metazoa; phylum Chordata; class Actinopteri; order Batrachoidiformes; family Batrachoididae; genus Thalassophryne; species Thalassophryne amazonica. Next base: position 115,701,341 of record NC_047111.1, on the reverse strand, counting down.
ACTAAACATTTCACACCCAGAGCAGAAAAGTGCGGGAGAGACAGGAGAAGCCGCCATGCTAAATCGGCTAAGAGCTAGTAGCTACGCAACCTAGCAAATTCCTAAAAACACACAAAGTGAATAACGTGTAAATAATTTAGAGGTGATTCAGCAGGAGTGCCCCAATCAAGGCACCAAACAGGCCATGAAGCAGCACAGGCAACGCACGACAACAGCGAACGCACGACAACGGTGCTAAAAATAAAATAAAAATCGACTAAACACGCTGTGGAGCAGCACAGATAACGCACGACAACAGTGCTAAAAAAAAAATAATAATAATAAAAAATAAAAATAAAAATAAAAAATAAAAAATAAATAAAAACGAAAGCGTTAGCAAGCTAGTTAGCTTGCCAACGCTGACGAAAGTTAGCTGATAAAAGTGCTCCGTCGCGATGTTTCGACCGTTAGAGGTATTCCTTAGGCGTTGGAGCACAGTAAAAAAGTTAAAAAAAAAAAAGTAAAAAGGTAAAAGAGTAAAAAAGTCTTGAAAAAGACTGTTAGTTCAAGTCCAAAGCAGCAGGTAGCAGTCTCTGTGTAAACAGTCCCAACAGAGAGCCAAAATTCTGATGCAATCTCACTCCGAAGACCAAGTCAGCAAAGTCCAAAGTCTGTTAACAGCTCTCCCTGCATCCCACAATCAAGTTTTATGTCTCTTTTGTTCGGGACAACCTGTACTTTCAAAATATATATGCTATAGTTGTGTTTTAAAGTGTAATAAAGGTTTACAATCAGAAATAAGAAAAGAAAAAGTAAAGCAACAAATAATTTTCCACACATTTATTCAAAACACACAGCAAACTATAGTAAACAACTGTTTTGACACTTTATAAAGGTAATTTAGGCTCTTGTGTGAAAGACTGTACAACAAAAAGGTTCAAACAATAAACACAAATGCACATTTTGAACAATATAAACAAAATGGTCTATGCGTTTTGTTTGTCTTCATCTCAAAGTAATTTCTGTCTGCTATTACACAAAGGTCACATCACAAACTTCTACTTCTACTTCAACTGTGTTTTGGAGTGCTCTGTCCTGCTCTGAAAGCAGCTTTCACACTTTGGCCCACTTTGGCTCCACACTCTGAGGAGCGCCCCCTCCCCCCTCGCTCCATTGATATGGTAAAGAGTGCTTTACACCGGAGCGAGAGAGCTTGCCACTGGCTTATCCAGTAACATTCACAGGTAATGAGGAGCATCTTTGAAACTCACACACTCTGTGTTTGAGCATGTAAGATTGTGTGAGAGGCTCTCAGTCTGCTCACTTTCACTTTTGCTGTGTGTAATGGTGCAGGGCGCACTGGAGATAACAGCCAGATGGCTATTCAAACGGGCCATCTAGTAACACATCACTACTAAAAACGATCTTTGGTTTATCACGTGAGGTAAATCTGCCCTACGATTGGATTTTGGAAAACCATGTGACGGTGAACCAATTCCGATTGGACACTGACATTGCGCACATCATCACACAGCTTCTATGAGGAGTACAATGATGGTGGACGGTGGCTCGAAAGTCCGCGGCGTTAACTTTTCAGCAAAAAAAGGAAGTTTCTATCTCATATCATTAAAAAGTTATTTAAAATTTAGTAAAGCTTGGTCTCAGCCGTCGTATACAACGGCATCGGCCCCAGAGGGTTAATTTCCAAAGTTTTGATCGCGTGGCAACCAAGACCACCACTGCTTGACTTACTGTACATACTCAACCCAGTCTCACAGCAGTGCGTGAGACAAACTGATCAGATGTTATGATGCCTTACAGAGCAGCTAACCAATCGGTTGTTATGACACCTCACGGAGCGGCTAACCGATCGAAGCTGGATGCCGGTTAAACAATGTCTCCGGAAGTCAACGTAAGTCCAGATTTCTTATTTCATTTTTTGGCTTCAGTGTCCTTTGTTAGTGACATGTGACCGGTTGCTAGGAAAGTTCAACAACCAAAATACCAACATTGTGCAGGGGGTGTTCACAATAATAGTAGTGTGGCATTCAGTCAGTGAGTTTGTCAGTTTTGTGGAACAAACAGGTGTGAATCAGGTGTCCCCTATTTAAGGATGAAGCCAGCACCTGTTGAACATGCTTTTCTCTTTGAAAGCCTGAGGAAAATGGGACGTGAATGCTTGGTCTTGTTGGATTTGTGAGAATCTACTGAATCTACTGGTACCTTGTTTCCCATGTAACAATAAGAAATATACTCAAAACCTGGATTAATCTTTTTAGTCACATAGCACTACTATTATTCTGAACACTCCTGTATGGAAAAATATTCATGCCAATAATGTCAGAAAGGAAATGCTTTTGGCAAAAACTACAGATTTTATTTCTGTTCATGTCCAGAGATCAAGGATCCACCATGTAGAGTTTATTATGTCCAGAGTTTAAGGATCCAGTAACAAATTTCATTTGTATTTACTTTAAGACTCAATAAAATGTAGGGCAGTCACAATTATTACAATATTCGCCAATCGCGATTATTTTTCATACTCGCAAATATTTTTCATAATCGCGATTACTGTGAATTATTTATTTTATCAACAAAGTTGCATAAACGACTCGGAATCTGACGTCATCGTGCAGCAGCCGCACGCTGCCTCACTCACTCTGTTTCCTCTCGTCTTGGTCGGATGGTTAGCGAGGCTCGGATAATAACACGGAGCGTGAGGAGGTTCTGGTTCCAAAGCCACGCACCGCTGTGGATGCATTTCGGTTTTGTACGCCTGGCTCGACTAGTCACGACTACGTTGACGACTGAAATTGTTGACAACTAATTTAGTAGTCGAAGAGTCGTTTATTTTATTTAAGTCTTTGATTTTTCTCTCAATTCATAGTTTTAGGCAGCGAGCCGTCCTGCCGTCATTTGGACGTTCAAATTTTGAATAAGACGGCCGATTAAAACAGCAGCCATCTTGTTCAAAGCCTTTTAAAATGCGCAGTTTACCAAAGGAGCTGTGTGTGTGTGTGTGTGTGTGTGTGTGTGTGTGTGTGTGTGTGTGTGTGTGTGTGTGTGTGTGTGTGTGTGTGTGTGTGTGTGTGTGTGTGTGCGCGGAGTCATTTTAATCCGAGTGAACATATATATATAAAAAAAACAAAACAAAACCGTAGAGCTGCCTTTACTCTACCGGTGTGGTTCTGATGGCACCGTCCTGTTCACACCATGTGCACGTCATATACTGAATTTATGAGATCATGAGATGAAATAAACAGTCAAATATCCTTAAAAAATTTGAATATATAAATGAACTGAGCAAAAATTACAGAAAAGCTGTGCAGTGATGTTCAGAGGCACAGATCACAAAAAGCTGAACTTTAACAGCTGTTTATTTTCCAAAGGTATGTATTTGTTCAATCTTGAGCTTAATGTCGTGTTCAAGCACAAAACGTGACTGATGAGAAAAAAGATGACTTGGTTTCTCCACTCAGAGAAGCCAAACATTCTTCCAGAGTTGTGTAATCACACCGCGATAGTAGAATATAAAGAAGGGAAAAAAGAAAAAAAATAGATAATATAATCGTCAATCGCAATTATTTGCCTGACAATTAATCGACTCCAGAAATTCCTAATCGTGACAGCCCTAATAAAATGTTGTTCAATTTCAATTTAATCATCTTATAAAGCACCAAATTACAACAACAGCTGTCTCAAGATGCCTCACACAGAACAGTTCAACATAAAAAATTTAAATAAATAAATAAAAATTAAAAAATTCAAATACATAATTAAAAACAGAAGTAAAACAATAAAACAGATAACAAAATAAAAACTATTCATAAGAAAGAGAATAAAAATAGGTTTTAAGTCTTGACTTAAAAATGTCCACGGGCTCCGACTGCCTCACGGTCGCAGGAAGACCGTTCCACAGAGCAGGTGCATGATAAGAAAAAGCTCTTTGACCCGGTGACATAGAAAACCTGTAAAGCCTACTTTTAGTAAACAAAAAATTCAAAAGAGGTATCGATAAGGGAATCGATAAGGAATCGATATTGATAAATTCTTAACAATACCCATCCCTATTCAAAACTGAGGAAATTGACCAAACAAGGTAATGTAGCCAAGACTATAGTTGTACTTGTAGCTGGATAAACAAAACTCACTGAACTTAATGTCAATCAACACACAAAGGGAACAATACATACCTTCCATCCTGACCTTTCACAGTAAAAGCCCTAGACATGCACTTCTGCTAACACAGGGCACTTATATTCACTCAGAGCATTTTTCTGAGAGGTAGTTCAATCAATCTGTTTACTGTAACACAACATCAACTGTAAAGAAGTGGTACGGATGCCTTAAAAGTGACAAAGTGCTGCCAAAAACATACCATCTTATAGCTATATTTGCAGTATTTCAATACATTACAAAGAAAACTAACTTGTTTTGTGATAACAAACAAAGCACACTGCTAGTTGCTTACATCTGTTATTCAACGATTTACTAACAAACAAACCCTCTGGTTTAATCAATTTTCAGACATTCTCAGGATACTCTTCAAACTGGCTGCATTACTAAATTATACTTTTGATCAATATCACTCAGGAAGGGCATCCGGCGTAAAACTTGAGCCAAATACCAATGCGGATCTGGCTGTATCCGCTGTGGCGACCCCCAACATACGGGAGCAGTCGACTGGGCAACAACAACATTGTGATCAATATCATTTTCAAATATTAAAAAAAAAAAAAAGTTTAAAAATATAAAGATTTTTTCTTTCTCAACTTTCCAACACAAATTTGATTCCTTCCTGATTTGACACAGAAAAAGTACATCAAGGTCAATGTCCTCTTAACTGTGAGATCAACTTAACCCTCTGGGGCCGACGCCGTCGTATACGACGGCTAAGACCAAGCTTTACTAAATGATAAATAACTTTTTAATGATATGAGATAGAAACTTACTGTTTTTTGCTGAAAAGTTAACTCCACAGACTGTCGAGCCAGCCATCGGCCATCTTTGTACTCCTCATAGAAGTTGTGTGATGACGTGCACAATGTGAGTGTCCAATTGGAATTGGTTCACCGTCACATGGTTTTCCAAAATCCAACCGTAGGGTAAATTCACTTCACGTGAAAAGCCAAAGATCGTTTTCAGGAGTGATGTGTTACTAGTTGGCCCATTTGAATAGCCCCCTTGGTGCTGCAATGAGTACATACTATTGGGCTCCAAATGCGCCCTGCACCATTACGCACAGCGATCAGTGAAAGCAAACGGAGCATACAGAGAGCCTCTGATGACAATCTCACATGCTCAAATAAAGAGTATGTAACTATCAGGATTGCTCCACTAGTTTGCATGTGAATGTTACTGGATAACTCAGTTGTTTTCTCAAAGTAAAGCACTGTTTACCATAAAATAACAAAACACATAGACCATTTTGTATATATTGTTCAAAATGTGCATTTGTGTTTATTGTTTGAACATTTTTGTTGTACAGTCTTTCACACAAGACCTCAGATTGCCTTTATAAAGTGTCAAAACAGTTGTTTATTATAGTTTGCTGTGTGTTTTGAATAAATGTATATGGAAAATTATTTTTTGCTTTATTTTTCCCTTGCCTATTTTTGATTGTAAACCTTTATTACACTTATAAAACACAACAAAAACATATATATTCTGAAAGCACAGGTTGTCCTGAAAAAAAAAAGAGACAAAACTTGATTGTGGGATGTAGGGAGAGCTGTTAACAGCAATAATAAAACATTTATGCCAGGCGAGTGAACTGTCCAAAAAGTGCCCTCGGACCCCAGAGGGTTAAATTCCAAAGATTTTAGGTCTGTGATGATTTAGTGTTGCGCTATCATGCAGTGAAGCCCACATGTAAGTGCACACACAGATGGACACAAAAAGTGCCCTTAAAAAAAAAACATGAGCACACACAGACAGACAGAGAGATTCACAAACACACAAACACAAAGAACCCATTTCTGCAGACATCTAACACGTGCTACACAATTCAGGGCATGTTTAAAGCGCTTTGAAAAGAGCTTGTAGAGATAAATGCACCCCAGTTGAGTTAAGCACACAAGAAACCTCATCAGAAAATCGCAATTATCATCGGTTTAAGATTTTGCACAAAAGGAGTGAGCTTAGAAGCCAGCATCTTCTGATGCATATTTTTTTAATTATCAGTCATATTAAACACACATGGCACTGGTCCTTTAAAGCTGACAAAGGAAGTGCTCTAAGGTCATCCTTTCTCCTCAGTCACATGACAACAGAAGGTACGTCAACATAAATAAATCATTAAAGTCCTGCTGAGGTTAGCAGATCTGAACATTAGTTAAGAGTCTGTCTAATTACGTTATCTCAAGCAGCCATTGTGCTCCTGTCCCCGGGGGCTGCGTCAGGCTGTTCCTTTTTCCTTTATCATCACAATCCATCAGAATGCAATTACCAGCACACAAGTTGGACTCTGCTGGATAATGACAAATACGCTGACATTTTATGCCTCTGTTAGTATGACACAAGCACCCACACACACACAATGAGCCGCCCATCTCACAACATGAAGCATCACTTGACATCATTCACTGTGTTGTGTGTTTATGAAGAAGCAGCCTGGATTGCAGGTAGTTTTTGCCTTAATGTATTGTGCACAACTGGTCACACGGGAAGTCGGGGTGCTGTCATGGCTGGTGTGATTTAAATCAGCTGATTTAAATCATGATTTAAATCAGCTGACCACTTAAAAAAAAAAGAAGAAAATTTTAATAATCATAAAACTGTTTTAGAAATCAGTACCTAAAACATCACCAAAATATGAAATCAGTACCATTATGCACCTTTATGTTTTGACATGTCAATAAAGATTATAACTGTAACAAATATATAATATTTATAGTCATATATTATTTGTATTGTCTTATTTAAAAAGAGTGAAATAAACAATAAAAATGAAAAAGTTGATTTAAATCAATAAAAGTCTATTTAATTTTTTTTTTTTTTTTAATCACAAATCATGACTTTTTAGAAAAAAAAGTTTATTTATTTAACAACCCTGGATGCTGTAATATATGGAAAGCAGATGCCATAGCACCCTCTGAATGACAAAAATAATAAAATAAATGTATTAAACTACTTAAAATTGGTTTGCTGTTGTTATTTACAAAGAAAACAATAAATGTTAGAAGTTTTAAAGAATAATAAATAATTCTGAATAAGTATTTTATGACACTATAGCTGCCACTGGAGTCAGTCAATGTTAGCTGCCACATTTGCTCACCTTTTTTTATGGCATCTATTGATTTGTTGATTTGATTTTGTCAAGCATCTATTGATTTTTTTTTATGTGTGTGCGTTTTGTGGATGTCTCCACCCGATGACAGAATAAAGGGGTTTAAATGAAATATAGCAAATTACGCGCCATTTAAATTTTGGCTAAGGGGGCACCCAAAAAGCAAATTCCTCAGAAACCAAATCCTCTTCCCATGGCCGTGCTTGCAGTGTGCTCTTGCAGTGTGCTCTGTGCAAGTGTATTACGGAGGACAAAACAACAATCAGATCAGAACTCTGTATCAGCACATACTCAAAATAATCACATCAGGATTGGGGCAGAAAAAAAACAAACAAACAAACAACAACAAAAAACAAGCAACTTGATCAGTACATCCTGGGAAATAAAGAGTTGGTTGGTTGGTTGGTTGGTTGGTTGGTTGGTTGGTTGGTTGGTTGGTTGGTTGGTTGGTTGGTTGGTGGCTGGTGATATAAAAATACAAACCTGGATATAGGATTTAAAGTGAAATATAAATTTAAATTTAAAGGTCCTATAAATTACATTTAAATCATTAATATAGCAGCAAATAAGTATTTTTTATGTAAAGCGATGTAATGGCGTCCTGCATTGACAATGTAGCAACACTCCATCAGTTTGTTATAATCTGAGGTTTGTTTGTTCCTTGTCAATGTGAGTTTTGCGATGTGAAACCGTTGCCCCTCCCAGTGTTTAGACACAGGTGACACACACCTCATCACTTGACATCGTTCATCGAGTGAGCTTTGTGTGTTTTGTGCTGCTTTTATTTTTTAGCTTCACAACACCTTCACAATTGGAGTGGCCAAAGGAATTTGTATTTCTACCACGTCGTCATGGACAATACAAAGACAGCTGCTGCTGATGTCTCATAATAAAATGACTACAAAAGCCTGATTATATACAATCTGATTATTTTACAAATTGCACAAGATCACCTGAAAGAAAAGGTATAGTTTTAAGATATAAAAATATGCATTTCTGAAAATAAGAAGCTCTAACATGTTTCTGTTGTATATACACACACACAGATACCTTCCACTTAGGAATGAATATTCCTAGTTATTCTTCAATTTGCCTTGGAAAGGCCGTATTTCAGATGTTAAAAACATCTTTACACCAATCATGTGTGACACAGTTTCCACTCTCCATCCCCATTAATCATGTAAATCAATTACTCTTTCAGGTTTTGGAGTTCTACAAAGTGCATTATAATAATATCCACACAGACAGCATACAGTCTGGGAGAAGATACAAAAATACAACAAGAGTGAGTGAGTGAGATAAAAGACCACGAGGAAAAAAACTGACAGAAACACAGTTCAGCTGAGCTGACAAGTACAAGAATACAGTCTTGGTTCGCTCAAGGCATTTTGTTCTAAAGCTTAATATAGCATAAGTACCACAATGTAAAAGCCAAATTGTTTTTAGTTTGGGAGCCAATCGTCTAAACCACATTCTCCTGCCCTTATAAAGTGACCTGGCATATGCCTACACCATCTATCGATCAGGTATCCTTCAACAGGAGGCTGAGACCACTCCTTCTCACAGAGGAGTGTATGGATTTTTAAGAGATTAAATAGACTTTTTAGCTCATCTCCTATACCTGCTGAGAGAATAAGAGATAGAATGATGGCCCGTCGGTGCTGGTGCTTATCCTTAGATTCCGTAGCACGAAGCAGATGAGAGTCTACAACTCCCCCGATAACACACACTGCTTCCCCAGCCAAAGGTGGTACCCATTTACAGCTGGGTGAACTGAGACAATGCTGGTTTAGTGTGTTGTTCCAGGACACAGATGGGTAGCAGGACCAGAAACTGAACCCAGCTCAATATATAAAGAACTCTGTCTATGTAAGCATTGAGGGAAAAAGTCTGACCTTGACCTCTGTTTTTTTCTCAAACTGACATGACTTTGTTCTTTGATGACCATCAATCATTCTGCCAGGTTTGGTCCAAATCTGATCACAGGTTTACGAGTTATTTTGTTCACATACAGATAGACAGACTGACAGGACCAAACAAAAATAACACCCCCACGTGTTTGTCTGCTGACAATGCGTGCAACTGACTTACAAAGGTGCAGGAATTACCATCGGAAGTAAACGTGAAAAACTGCACAACTGCTTTCATCTTCGACTGCTTCACGCTGGTTTGATTACTACCTTAACCACACAGTCACAGGCAGTTATTGGAGAGTGTGTGTGTGTGTGTGTGTGTGTGTGTGTGCGTGTGTGCGTGTGTGCGTGTGTGCGTGTGTGTGCGTGCGTGCGTGTGTGTGTGTGTGTGTGTGTGTGTGTGTGTGTCAGGAGGTGCTCAAGAATGGCGTGTGCACTAGCCATAATGCCCCCATCAGCTCTACCATACGTGCCTCGCTGCTTGATTTAACTCAAAGCACCAGTCTTCATGAAAGTGTGCTTCCCCCATCAGAGAAGTTGAACAATTCTGAGGAAATTACATCTTTGAAGCTCGTAAGAAATTGCTGGAAAGGCACAGCAGGTTTGACATACTGTGAACCGGCAGGAAATGTGAGTTTTACCGCTTTTACAAACAATATCCTGTGGGAATGCCTCTGCCTCTGTGGGGAAGTGGAATGGGAGATGTTTGAAGGAGCTGTCACTCTGTTGTGCGTACATGTCTGAGACCGGCCTGCAGGACCGCTCTCCATCTGTAGCCCAAACGTCCCCGGGGAGGACATACTGTGCAACCAAAGTACGTGGTGACTCAGTGACCTCAGTGACAGTCCATTCTACCCCGGTGTCAAGCATCCCTCAGGTCACTGCTAAACAAAGATGACAGCTTTCAATACCACTGAGAGGTCAGAGCGGGCTGAGACCCGTCCGTCCAGGATAAACGCTCCTCCTCCACGACAGTCCATGATTATCACATTATTAAAGCAGGAGCATACATTTCAAATAAAGGACTTGTTGGAGTGCTGATGTCACACGTACATCAGGCAGAACATTTGGGGGTTTGCAGTGGTGACACCCTGCAAACCCCCAAACAGACAGTTAAATCTGTCTCGTGTTACACACAGAGGAGACACACACATATAGTATTCTGCAAAAGTATGTCAGAGAAAAGCACAAAAGGAAAGAGAAATAGAAAAAAGGCAAGATGGCGCCAGCAGTGTGCACGGCGCTCCGTCTCCCTGCTCTATTCTTCTTAGTGTTCATTCCATGGATTTGGTTCTGCTGTTCAAATGGTTCTGCTCTGCTTGTGTATGATCGCCAGACTCTGCTAAATATTCGGGCGTCACATGAAGCTTTCTGGAAGAGCTGTAATTTTCAACAGTTTTCATGCCCCCCGACGCCACTCCTGGCATCTGTTCCAAGTAACCTGCATATTACACCTTTTATTGTGCCACAGAGGAGACGCCCACGTAGGAGGCGTAAGCGTGGTGGAGTGTTGGTGAAAATCAGAACTTTACTGCGTAAGAATGGCAATTATGGATGTCCTGTAACAGCGATATGGAGGAAGAGCTGGCTTGTTCCTGTTTTGCCCAGTGGTACCGACGCCGGGTATCAGAGGGCGCCGCTGTGGACCTTGGAGCAGCTCGACACTAGCAGATTTCAAGCAAGTTGCCGCGGCATCAACCAGGAAAACCTCTGTATGCCAGAGTAGAGAAGCTTGAATCTTCGACTGGACTGGGTTGCTTGACGCGAGGAAGTTTCGCTTCAAATCGCAGAAGCTTCCTCAGCTAAAATTCTTGCTCTGGTGGTCTGACTTCTGTCTTGACTCTTGTAGAGAAGAATAAACAGAAGCCACAAAAGCTGGGGTTTTTAACCTACCAGACCCCTCCTACCGAGAGGCAGACTGCTATAGGCTAGTGACTAAACAACAGCTCTAATTAGCACCTATTGTGCTCTAGTTAGCACCTTCTGAATGACAGCTGTCCCTCTCCTGATGGCTCCCTTGACGACTCTGCTGATGACGTGAATGACTCATTACCATGAACAAAAGACTGAAACTGCTTTGACCTGAGTACCCCATTGTAAACAGGGGATAAAGCTGGTCTCAGACCCCCTCCCCGGATAAGGCTGGGTTTCAAACGTTTCACAAAGAATGACTCCTTGACCCCTCTCTCAAACCATTTCTTCTTTCTGGCTAATATTTTAACTTCCTTGTCCTCAAACGTGTGGTTAGTGTCTTTAAGGTGGAGATGAACTGCAGACTGAGGTTCACTGGAGCCCTCTCTGCGGTGCTGGTATAGCCTTTTGTGTAAAGGTTGCTTAGTCTCACCTATGTAGTGTTCGTTACAGTTTTCCTGACATCTGACAGAATACACTACATTGCTGTTTACAATGTAGTGTATTCGTATATATCTATATCTATCTATATCTATCTCTCTCTCTCTCTGTCCATATATATATCAAATCAAATCAAATCAATTGTATTTATATAGCGCCAAATCACAACAAACAGTTGCCCCAAGGCGCCTTATATTGTAACGCAAGGCCATACAATAATTACGGAAAAACCCCAACGGTCAAAACGACCCCCTATGAGCAAGCACTTGGCAACAGTGGGAAGGAAAAACTCCCTTTTATCAGGAAGAAACCTCCAGCAGAACCAGGCTCAGGGAGGGGCAGTCTTCTGCTGGGACTGGTTGGGGCTGAGGGAGAGAACCAGGAAAAAGACATGCTGTGGAGGGGAGCAGAGATCAATCACTAATGATTAAATGCAGAGTGGTGCATACAGAGTAAAAAGAGAAAGAAACACTCAGTGCATCATGGGAACCCCCCAGCAGTCTAAGTCTATAGCAGCATAACTAAGGGATGGTTAAGTGTCTCCTGATCCAGCCCTAACTATAAGCTTTAGCAAAAAGGAAAGTTTTAAGCCTAATCTTAAAAGTAGAGAGGGTGTCTGTCTCCCTGATCTGAATTGGGAGCTGGTTCCACAGGAGAGGAGCCTGAAAGCTGAAGGCTCTGCCTCCCATTCTACTCTTACAAACCCTAGGAACTACAAGTAAGCCTGCAGTCTGAGAGCGAAGCGCTCTATTGAGGTGATATGGTACTATGAGGTCCCTAAGATAAGCTGGAACCTGATTATTCAAAACCTTATAAGTAAGAAGAAGAATTTTAAATTCTATTCTGGAATTAACAGGAAGCCAATGAAGAGAGGCCAATATGGGTGAAATATGCTCTCTCCTTCTAGTCCCCGTCAGTACTCTAGCTGCAGCATTTTGAATTAACTGAAGGCTTTTTAGGGAACTTTTAGGACAACCTGATAATAATGAATTACAATAGTCCAGCCTAGAGGAAATAAATGCATGAATTACTTTTTCAGCATCACTTTGAGACAAGACCTTTATAATTTTAGAGATATTGCGAAAATGCAAAAAAGAAGTCCTACATATTTGTTTAATATGCACATTGAATGACATATCCTGATCAACAATGACTCCAAGATTTCTCACAGTATTACTAGAGGTCAGGGTAATGCCATCCAGAGTAAGGATCTGGTTAGACACCATGTTTCTAAGATTTGTGGGGCCAAGTACAATAACTTCAGTTTTATCTGAGTTTAAAAGCAGGAAATTAGAGGTCATCCATGTCTTTATGTCTGTAAGACAATCCTGCAGTTTAGCTAATTGGAGTGTGTCCTCTGGCTTCATGGACAGATAAAGCTGGATATCATCTGCGTAACAATGAAAATTTAAGCAATGCTGTCTAATAATACTGCCTAAGGGAAGCATGTATAAAGTGAATAAAATTGGTCCTAGCACAGAACCTTGTGGAACTCCATAATTAACCTTAGGCTGTGAAGAAGATTCCCCATTTACATGAACAAATTGTAATCTATTAGATAAATATAATTCAAACCACCGCAGCACAGTGCCTTTAATACTTATGGCATGCTCTAATCTCTGTAATAAAATTTTATGGTCAACAGTATCAAAAGCAGCACTGAGGTCTAACAGAACAAGCACAGAGATGAGTCCACTGTCTAAGGCCATAAGAAGATGGCTTTTTAAGTAATGGTTTAATTACTGCCACCTTAAAAGCCTGTGGTACATAGCCAACTAATAAAGACAGATTGATCATATTTAAGATCGAAGCATTAATTAATGGTAGGGCTTCCTTGAGCAGCCTGGTAGGAATGGGGTCTAATAGACATGTTGATGGTTTGGAGGAAGTAACTAATGAAAATAACTCAGACAGAACAATCGGAGAGAAAGAGTCTAACCAAATCCTAGCATCACTGAAAGCAGCCAAAGAGAACGATACGTCTTTGGGATGGTTATGAGTAATTTTTTCCTCTAATAGTTAAAATTTTATTAGCAAAGAAAGTCATGAAGTCATTACTAGTTAAAGTTTAAGGAATACTCGGCTCAATAGAGCTCTGACTCTTTGTCAGCCTGGCTACAGTGCTGAAAAGAAACCTGGGGTTGTTCTTATTTTCTTCAAATAGTGATGAGTAGTAGGATGTCCTAGCTTTATGGAGGGCTTGCCTCTACTGGTGGTTGGCTCTCACTGCGGTATTGTATCACTTCCTGTTCCGGAGCACAGCGGTGTTTTGCTGTATCTGTTAGCTGTTTAATCTGCGCAGTTAGATTGATCTAGTTAACTAGATAACGATTTGTTTCACAGTGTAATCTTCACGTGCCTTAACTAAAGCACTCCCTCTGCTGAATCACCTCTAAATTATTTACACATTACTCACTTTGTGTGTTTTTAGGAATTTGCTAGTTTAGCGCAGCTACTAGCTCTTAGCCAGATTAGCATGGTGGCTTATCCTGTCTCTCCTGCACTTTTCTGCTCTGGGTGTGAAATGTTTAGTTATTCCTCGGCCTCCTTTAGCAGTAATGGTACTTGTAATAAGTGTAGCTTATTCGTAGCTTTGGAGGCCAGGCTGGGCGAATTGGAGACTCGGCTCTGCACCGTGGAAAATTCTACAGCTAGCCAGGCCCCTGTAGTCGGTGCGGACCAAGGTAGCTTAGCCGCTGTTAGTTCAAATCCAGCAGATCCCAAGCAGCCGGGAAAGCAGGCCGACTGGGTGACTGTGAGGAAGAAGCGTAGTTCTAAACAGAAGCCCCATGTACACCGCAAGCCTGTTCACATTTCTAACCAATTTTCCCCACTCGGCGACACACCCGCCAAGGATCAAACTCTGGTTATTGGCGACTCTGTTTTGAGAAATGTGAAGTTAGCGACACCAGCAACCATAGTCAATTGTCTTCCGGGGGCCAGAGCAGGCGACACTGAAGGAAATTTGAAACTGCTGGCTAAGGCTAAGCGTAAATTTGTCAAGACTGTAATTCACGTCGGCAGTAATGACACCCGGTTACGCCAATTGGAGGTCACTAAAAATAACATTGAATCGGTGTGTAACTTTGCAAAAACAATGTCGGACTCTGTAGTTTTCTCTGGGCCCCTCGCCAATCGGACCGGGAGTGACATGTTTAGCCGCATGTTCTCCCTGAATTGCTGGCTGTCTGAGTGGTGTCCAAAAAATGAGGTGGGCTTCATAGATAATTGGCAAAGCTTCTGGTGAAAACCTGGTCTTGTTAGGAGAGACGGCATCCATCCCACTTTGGATGGAGCAGCTCTCATTTCTAGAAATCTGGCAAATTTTCTTAAATCCTCCAAACCGTGACTATCCAGGGTTGGGACCAGGAAGCAGAGTTGTTGTCTTACACACCTCTCTGCAGCTTCTCTCCCCCTGCTATCCCCTCATTACCCCATCCCAGTAGAGATGGTGCCTGCTCCCAGACCACCAATAACCAGTAAAAATCTATTTAAGCATAAAAATTCAAAAAGAAAAAAATAATATAGCACCTTCAACTGCACCACAGACTAAAACAGTTAAATGTGGTCTATTAAACATTAGGTCTCTCTCTTCTAAGTCCCTGTTGGTAAATGATATAATAATTGATCAACATATTGATTTATTCTGCCTTACAGAAACCTGGTTACAGCAGGATGAATATGTTAGTTTAAATGAGTCAACACCCCCGAGTCACAGTAACTGCCAGAATGCTCGTAGCAGGGGCCGAGGCGGAGGATTAGCAGCAATCTTCCATTCCAGCTTATTAATTAATCAAAAACCCAGACAGAGCTTTAATTCATTTGAAAGCTTGACTCTTAGTCTTGTCCATCCAAATTGGAAGTCCCAAAAACCAGTTTTATTTGTTATCTATCGTCCACCTGGTCGTTACTGTGAGTTTCTCTGTGAATTTTCAGACCTTTTGTCTGACTTAGTGCTTAGCTCAGATAAGATAATTATAGTGGGCGATTTTAACATCCACACAGATGCTGAGAATGCCTCAACACTGCATTTAATCTATTATTAGACTCAATTGGCTTTGCTCAAAATGTAAATGAGTCCACCCACCACTTTAATCATATCTTAGATCTTGTTCTGATGGTATGGAAATTGAAGACTTAACAATATTCCCTGAAAAATCCCTTCTGTCTGATCATTTCTTAATAACATTTACATTTACTCTGATGGACTACCCAGAAGTGGGGAATAAGTTTCATTACACTAGAAGTCTTTCAGAAAGTGCTGTAACTAGGTTTAAGGATATGATTCCTTCTTTATGTTCTCTAATGTCATATACCAACACAGTGCAGAGTAGCTTCCTAAACTCTGTGAGTGAGATACATTACATTTTGATCAAAGCCAATCGAGTCTTATTGGTGGTCTGGGAGCAGGCACCGTCTCTACAGGGATGGGGTAATGAGGGAATGGCAGGGGGAGAGAAGCTGCAGAGAGGTGTGTAAGACTACAACTCTGCTTCCTGGTCCCAACCCTGGATAGTCACGGTTTGGAGGGTTTAATAAAACTGGCCAGATTTCTAGACATGAGAGCTGCTCCATCCAAAGTGGGATGGATGCCGTCTCTCCTAACAAGACCAGGTTTTCCCCAGAAGCTTTGCCAATTATCTATGAAGGCCACCTCATTTTTTGGACACCACTCAGACAGCCAGCAATTCAAGGAGAACATGCGGCTAAACATGTCACTCCCGGTCCGATTGGGGAGGGGCCCAGAGAAAACTACAGAGTTTTACATTGTTTTTGCAAAGGTACACACTGATTCAATATTAATTTTAGTGACGTCCGATTGGCGTAACCGGGTGTCATTACTGCAGACGTGAATTACAATCTTACCAAATTTACGCTTAGCCTTAGCCAGCAGTTTCAAATTTCCTTCAATTTCGCCTGCTCTGGTCCCCGGAAGACAATTGACTATGGTTGCTGGTGTCGCTAACTTCACATTTCTCAAAACAGAGTCGCCAATAACCAGAGTTTGTGTCTCGGCAGGTGTGTCGCCGAGTGGGGAAAAACGGTTACAGATGTGAACGGGTTGGCGGTGTACACAGGGCTTCTGTTTAGGACTACGCGTCCTCCTCACAGTCACCCAGACGGCCTGCTTTCCTGGCTGCTGGGGATCTGCCGGAGAGGAACTAACAGCGGCTAAGCTACCTTGGTCCGCACCGACTACAGGGGCCTGGCTAGCTGTAGGATTTTCCAAGGTGCGGAGCCGAGTCTCCAATTCGCCCAGCCTATATATATATATATATATATATATATATATATATATATATATATATAGTTTCATTCTATAATAATGGGCTTATTTTTCTACTAAGGTTTGAACTTTGAGAGTGTTTACACAGGAGAGAAAAGTGAGAAAATGTTCATGTCTGTTTGAGAAAAGTGTATAAAGTGTGTAGTGAGGGGTTTTACAGCCTTAAAACGTCTATAATAATTGTAAAAATTAACGCTGACTACTTTGCGGATTTCGCCTATTGCGACCACTATGTATATATATTAGGGGTGTCGGAAAAAAATCCATTCACGTCTAAATCGCGATTCTTATTTATTACGATTCTGAATCAATCCAAAATATCCAAGAATCGATTTTTAAAAAGCATGTTATTAAACATTTCCTTGATTACTCGCTGCGTGTACTGTTTGTCAGGCAAAGGCTTCCGTACTACAGCGTCTCCGCGAGGGGCGGGGGGGTCCGGTGTGCTTCAAACATTCGTGAGCTGAAGCTTAGCATGGCGGTTGAAGAGCTAATTCAGACCGCACTGTCTTTGCTGAAGGCAAATGTTTGGGCGCATTTTGGATTTTATTATTTGCTGCATAAGAAGGAGCTTGACATGACTTATGCAGTGTGCAAAATCTGCAAAATGAAAGTCAAGTACTTCGGAAAAACTTCAAATCTGCAAGCCCACATGCTACACCATCACCTGGAGCTAAAAGGAGTGGAGCAGCGGTCTCTGCCGACTACTGACCAGCGCATCGCTAAACTGACAGCCAACTCCGAACGAGCAAAGCAGATAAGCAAATTTACATCTTTAGAATCACTTAACCTTGTAAAGCTGCATTTTCTTAAACATAAACATTTTTTAAGTAATATAACTATTTCTCAGAGCTCTTTGAATCGAAAATCAATTCTGAATCGAATCGTCACCCCAAGAATGGGAATCGAATTGAATCGTGAGTTGTTGTACGATTCACATCCCTAATATATATATATATATATATATATATATACGAGGTCTGTCAATAAAGTATAGGTCCTTTTTATTTTTTTCAAAAACTATATGGATTTCATTCATATGTTTTTACGTGAGACATGCTTGAACCCTCGTGCGCATGCGTGAGTTTTTCCACGCCTGTCGGTGACGTCATTCGCCTGTGAGCACTCCTTGTGGGAGGAGTCGTCCAGCCCCTCGTCTGAATTCCTTTGTCTGAGAAGTTGCTGAGAGACTGGCACTTTGTTTGATCAAAATTTTTTCTAAACCTGTGAGACACATCGAAGTGGACACGGTTCGAAAAATTAAGCTGGTTTTCGGTGAAAATTTTAACGGCTGATGAGAGATTTTGAGGTGATACTGTCGCTTTAAGGACTTCCCACGGAGCGAGACGTCGCGCAGCACTCCCAGGCGCCATCGTCAGCCTGTTTCAAGCTGAAAACCTCCACATTTCTAGAAATCTGGCTAATTTTCTTAAATCCTCCAAACAGTGACTATCCAGGGTTGGGACCAGGAAGCAGAGTTGTAGTCTTACACACCTCTCTGCAGCTTCTCTCCCCCTGCCATCCCCTCATTACCCCATCCCCGTAGAGACGGTGCCTGCTCCCAGACTACCAATAACCAGCAAAAATCTATTTAAGCATAAAAATTCAAAAAGAAAAAATAATATAGCACCTTCAACTGCACCACAGACTAAAACAGTTAAATGTGGTCTATTAAACATTAGGTCTCTCTCTTCTAAGTCCCTGTTGGTAAATGATATAATAATTGATCAACATATTGATTTATTCTGCCTAACAGAAACCTGGTTACAGCAGGATGAATATGTTAGTTTAAATGAGTCAACACCCCCGAGTCACACTAACTGTCAGAATGCTCGTAGCACGGGCCGGGGCGGTGGATTAGCAGCAATCTTCCATTCCAGCTTATTAATTAATCAAAAACCCAGACAGAGCTTTAATTCATTTGAAAGCTTGTCTCTTAGTCTTGTCCATCCAAATTGGAAGTCCCAAAAAACAGTTTTATTTGTTATTATCTATCGTCCACCTGGTCGTTACTGTGAGTTTCTCTGTGAATTTTCAGACCTTTTGTCTGACTTAGTGCTTAGCTCAGATAAGATAATTATAGTGGGCGATTTTAACATCCACACAGATGCTGAGAATGACAGCCTCAACACTGCATTTAATCTATTATTAGACTCTATTGGCTTTGCTCAAAAAGTAAATGAGTCCACCCACCACTTTAATCATATCTTAGATCTTGTTCTGATTTATGGTATGGAAATAGAAGACTTAACAGTATTCCCTGAAAACTCCCTTCTGTCTGATCATTTTTTAATTACATTTACATTTACTCTGATGGACTACCCAGCAGTAGGGAATAAGTTTCATTACACTAGAAGTCTTTCAGAAAGCGCTGTAACTAGGTTTAAGGATATGATTCCTTCTTTATGTTCTCTAATGCCATATAACAACACAGTGCAGAGTAGCTACCTAAACTCTGTAAGGGAGATAGAGTATCTCGTCAATAGTTTTACATCCTCATTGAAGACAACTTTGGATGCTGTAGCTCCTCTGAAAAAGAGAGCTTTAAATCAGAAGTGTCTGACTCCATGGTATAACTCTCAAACTCGTAGCTTAAAGCAGATAACCCGTAAGTTGGAGAGGAAATGGCGTCTCACTAATTTAGAAGATCTTCACTTAGCCTGGAAAAAGAGTCTGTTGCTCTATAAAAAAGCCCTCCGTAAAGCTAGGACATCTTTCTACTCATCACTAATTGAAGAAAATAAGAACAACCCCAGGTTTCTTTTCAGCACTGTAGCCAGGCTGACAAAGAGTCAGAGCTCTATTGAGCTGAGTATTCCATTATCTTTAACTAGTAATGAGTTCATGACTTTCTTTGCTAACAAAATTTTAACTATTAGAGAAAAAATTACTCATAACCATCCCAAAGACGTATCGTTATCTTTGGCTGCTTTCAGTGATGCCGGTATTTGGTTAGACTCTTTCTCTCCGATTGTTCTGTCTGAGTTATTTTCATTAGTTACTTCATCCAAACCATCAACATGTTTATTAGACCCCATTCCTACCAGGCTGCTCAAGGAAGCCCTACCATTATTTAATGCTTCGATCTTAAATATGATCAATCTATCTTTGTTAGTTGGCTATGTACCACAGGCTTTTAAGGTGGCAGTAATTAAACCATTACTTAAAAAGCCATCACTTGACCCAGCTATCTTAGCTAATTATAGGCCAATCTCCAACCTTCCTTTTCTCTCAAAAATTCTTGAAAGGGTAGTTGTAAAACAGCTAACTGATCATCTGCAGAGGAATGGTCTATTTGAAGAGTTTCAGTCAGGTTTTAGAATTCATCATAGTACAGAAACAGCATTAGTGAAGGTTACAAATGATCTTCTTATGGCCTCGGACAGTGGACTCATCTCTGTGCTTGTTCTGTTAGACCTCAGTGCTGCTTTTGATACTGTTGACCATAAAATTTTATTACAGAGATTAGAGCATGCCATAGGTATTAAAGGCACTGCGCTGCGGTGGTTTGAATCATATTTGTCTAATAGATTACAATTTGTTCATGTAAATGGGGAATCTTCTTCACAGACTAAAGTTAATTATGGAGTTCCACAAGGTTCTGTGCTAGGACCAATTTTATTCACTTTATATATGCTTCCCTTAGGCAGTATTATTAGACGGTATTGCTTAAATTTTCATTGTTACGCAGATGATACCCAGCTTTATCTATCCATGAAGCCAGAGGACACACACCAATTAGCTAAACTGCAGGATTGTCTTACAGACATAAAGACATGGATGACCTCTAATTTCCTGCTTTTAAACTCAGATAAAACTGAAGTTATTGTACTTGGCCCCACAAATCTTAGAAACATGGTGTCTAACCAGATCCTTACTCTGGATGGCATTACCCTGACCTCTAGTAATACTGTGAGAAATCTTGGAGTCATTTTTGATCAGGATATGTCATTCAAAGCGCATATTAAACAAATATGTAGGACTGCTTTTTTGCATTTACGCAATATCTCTAAAATCAGAAAGGTCTTGTCTCAGAGTGATGCTGAAAAACTAATTCATGCATTTATTTCCTCTAGGCTGGACTATTGTAATTCATTATTATCAGGTTGTCCTAAAAGTTCCCTAAAAAGCCTTCAGTTAATTCAAAATGCTGCAGCTAGAGTGCTGACGGGGACTAGAAGGAGAGAGCATATCTCACCCATATTGGCCTCTCTTCATTGGCTTCCTGTTAATTCTAGAATAGAATTTAAAATTCTTCTTCTTACTTATAAGGTTTTGAATAATCAGGTCCCATCTTATCTTAGGGACCTCGTAGTACCATATCACCCCAATAGAGCGCTTCGCTCTCAGACTGCAGGCTTACTTGTAGTTCCTAGGGTTTGTAAGAGTAGAATGGGAGGCAGAGCCTTCAGCTTTCAGGCTCCTCTCCTGTGGAACCAGCTCCCAATTCAGATCAGGGAGACAGACACCCTCTCTACTTTTAAGATTAGGCTTAAAACTTTCCTTTTTGCTAAAGCTTATAGTTAGGGCTGGATCAGGTGACCCTGAACCATCCCTTAGTTATGCTGCTATAGACGTAGACTGCTGGGGGGTTCCCATGATGCACTGTTTCTTTCTCTTTTTGCTCTGTATGCACCACTCTGCATTTAATCATTAGTGATCGATCTCTGCTCCCCTCCACAGCATATCTTTTTCCTGGTTCTCTCCCTCAGCCCCAACCAGTCCCAGCAGAAGACTGCCCCTCCCTGAGCCTGGTTCTGCTGGAGGTTTCTTCCTGTTAAAAGGGAGTTTTTCCTTCCCACTGTAGCCAAGTGCTTGCTCACAGGGGGTCGTTTTGACCGTTGGGGTTTTACATCATTATTGTATGGCCTTGCCTTACAATATAAAGCGCCTTGGGGCAACTGTTTGTTGTGATTTGGCGCTATATAAAAAAAAAATTGATTGATTGATTGACATTTCAGGCTCTATTGATCCAGGACGTCGTGAGAGAACAGAGAAGTTTCAGAAGAAGTCGGTTTCAGTATTTTATCCGGATATTCCACTGTTAAAGGAGATTTTTTTAATGAAAGACGTGCGGACGGGCCCGCGCGTCGGGACGCAGCCGCCGCAACGCTCCGCCACAGGAAAAACACCTCTGTTGGAAGCCTTAAGGACAAGTTGGAACATGTCCAGCTGTTAAACAATTTCTCATATACTCACTCCACTGAAAGCCATCAAAAGCCGCCTGGATTTTACAAATGGTTATCAACACGGAGGTGTTTTTCCTGTGCCGCCGCACTGCGCCGGCTGCGTCCCGACGCGCGGACCCGTCCGCACGTCTTTCATTAAAAAAATCTCCTTTAACAGTGGAATATCCGGATAAAATGCTGAAACCGACTTCTTCTGAAACTTCTGTCTTCTCTCACGACGTCCTGGATCAATAGAGCCTGAAATGTGGAGGTTTTCAGCTTGAAACAGGCTGACGACGGCGCCTGGGACCGCTGCGCGACGTCTCACACCGTGGGAAGTCCTTAAAGCGACAGTATCACATCAAAATCTCTCATCAGCCGTTAAAATTTTCACCGAAAACCAGCTTAATTTTTCGAACCGTGTCCACTTCAATGTGCCTCACAGATTTAGAAAAAATTTTGATCAAACAAAGCGCCAGTCTATCAGCAACTTCTCAGACAAAGGAATTCTGACGAGGGGCTGGACGACTCCTCCCACAAGGAGTGCTCACAGGCGGAATGACGTCACCGACAGGCGTGGAAAAACTCACGCATGCGCACGAGGGTTCAAGCATGTCTGACGTAAAAACATATGAATGAAATCCATATAGTTTTTGAAAAAAATAAAAAGGACCTATACTTTATTGACAGCCCTCGTATATATATATATATATATATACATATATATATACGAGGTCTATTAGAAAAGTATCCGACCTTATTATTTTTTTCAAAAACCATATGGATTTGAATCGTGTGATTACATCAGACATGCTTGAACCCTCGTGGGCATGCGAGAGTTTTTTCACGCCTGTCAGTTACGTCATTCGTCTGTGGGCAGTCTTTGAGTGAGGAGTCGCCCACCCAAGCTGCTAAACAGGTTCTCAGTTACTCACTTGTTGAAAGCCATCAAAAGCCGCCTGAATTTTACAAATGGTTTTCAACACGGAGGTGTTTTTCGCGGCGCACACAGATTCATCACGGAAACGACTCGGCGAATTTGCACGCACGTCTTTCATTAAAAAATGTCCTTAAACAATGGAATGTCCACATAAAGTCCTCATGCCGGCCTCTTCTGAATCTTCTCTGTTCTCTCACGATGTCCTGGGTGAATAAAGCCTTAAATTAGGATGTTTTCAGGTCGAAACAGGCCGACGACGGCGCCTCTGTGGGACGTCCTTACACCGACAGAAACACCCCATAATCTCTCATCAGCCGTTAAACTTTTCACCGAAAACCAGCTTAATTTCTCGAATAGTATCCACTCGGATATTCCTCACAGGTCCAGAAAAAATGTTGATAAAGCAACACGTGCCGTCTCGAGCAGCGTGTGAAACAAAGGAATTCAGCCGAGAGGGCGGGACCACATCTCACTCAAGGCCTGCCCACAGGGAAATGACATCACCGACACGCGTGGAAAAAACTCACGCATGCGCACAAGGGTTCAAGCATGATTGGTGTAATCGCACGTCATTCAAATCCATATAGTTAAAAAAAAATATAAAAGGGTTGGTTTATTGTCTCCTATATATATATATATATATATATATATATACATATATATATATATATTCAAGTTCAAGTGGTTTTATTGTCATTTCAACCATATACAAAGTGAAATGAAATGTTCCTCCAGGACAAAAGGTGCTACAAAGAATATTATTATGGTTTATCAGGTAAGCAGTAAAGTGCGGTTGTGACCATTTTTTATAAAGTGAAAAGCATAGCAGCAATTATTGACCATAAACATTGCACTCTTAAAAGATGAGATTGTGTGTGTGTGTGTGTGTGTGTGTGTGTGTGTGTGTGTGTGTGTGTGTGTGTGTGTGTGTGTGTGTGTGTGTGTGTTCAGTCCAGTCACTGATTTATGTGTGACTGTTCAGACCAGACTCTGGTTGTTGAGGAGTCTGATTATTTGGGGGAAGAAGCTGTTGCACAGTCTGGACATGAGGGTCCGGATGCTTTGGTACCTTTTTCCAGACGGTAGGACGGTGAAGAGACAGTGTGAGGGGTGTGTGTGATCATCCACAATACTGGTTGCTTTGCGGATGCAGCGTGTGGTGTAAATGTCTGTGATGGTGGGAAGAGAGACACCGATGATCTTCTCAGCCGTCCTCACTACTTGCTGCAGGGACTTGCGATCCGATACGGTGCAGTTCCCAAACCAGGCAGTGATACAGCTGCTCAGGATGCTCCCGATGGTTCCTCTGTAGAATGTGGTGAGGATGGGAGGTGGGAGATGTGCCTTCTTCAGCCTTCGCAGGAAGTAGAGACGCTGCTGGGCTTTCTTGGTTATGGTGCTGGTGTTGAGGGACCAGGTGAGATGTTCTCCACTCAGATTGCAATAACCAATCACAGATTAACCTTTCTGTCCGTCATTTACTTGTATTTTGGCATGCTTGGCACCAGAAAGCTATGTTGGATCCAAAAGGATCCAAAAAGGCTAGGACCAAAAGTTATATTGGATCGATTCTCACTGACCAATAACGTTAGAGCTTACTGCCAACAGCTAGCCAATCAGAGCGCGGCATACGAGGGTCAGGAACTTGCTGACAGACGCTGGTTGAAAAATGGCAACAAACATGTCAACAACAGCAGAAAATCGTCTGCCAGCGAGGTTTGCTGAGTTCACAGAGGAGGAACTGGTGGAAATATTGAACTCCAAGGATGCCAAAAACACTAAGAAGGTAGACAAGCACGCTATTGATGTTTTAGAAGCATTCATATGCTGTTCACAACAAAATAAATTGATCTAATTTACTTGACTCTTTGTTGTTTGCTTAATTTGGGATCGGGGTGGAGAACATAATTGATGGATGGCAAGTCGTCCAACATAGAGAAATATTGGATGAAGAGAAGTTATACTGGACGAGGTGTAGCCGAGTCCAGTATAACTTTTCTTCATCCAATATGAGCTCCTTATCATCCATTATTTGTATATATATATATATATATATATATCCTTGGCCTCCTGCAGCTGTTGGAGTCCTCGACACTGAGGCACATGCAGAAAGACACACCATATGTCCAAAATGTCATAGCTGATGTTCCCTCACAATGCAAGTGACCAGTAACTAGTTACTTAAGTTGACAGCTGAGTGTCTTTCGTAAAAGGTGTTTTCGGAGTTCCTTGGGTACTGCTGGAATGACAGCTCTTTAGAAAGACTCAGAAGAGGTGTACCACTTGAATTCTGAGGGAACATCAGGTTAGGGCTGAAACATTTAATCTATTAACTAGAATAATTCGATTACAAAAAAATGTTTGAGGCAAAGTCTTTGCCTCGAGGCTTCATTTAACGCTGTAGTACATACACCAGGCCTGTATGTGGCACTGTAACGCTCCCACAAAAAAACGGAGAAGTAGACCACAGAGCATGCATGTAAGAGCTAATCGATGTAGCAGACGACGCTATAAGTTTACAAAGCTGCACGCTGAGTATAATAAAGCCTTTTAAGAGAAAGGATCCATGCTGATCGTCTGAAACAGACTTATTGCACATTTAAAGTGTAGCAGTGTGTTTGTATTTTTTTTTAAACACAGTTTGGTCTGCTGGCTGCTCTCCACAACCACTTGAAGTGAATCATGCTTAACTATTAAAAAAAAGGCCTTTATTCAGATTTGATAAGAGTTTTTATCAACAAGCTGTACAGTTGATTTATCAGTGCAGCTTTTGTGGAAATGCTGAAGATTTCACAGACTGCCTGGGCTTATGGTTCGGCAAAGCTCCAAAACTCTTAATAATATGAAAATAAATAATGACCCAGAAATACAGAGAGAGAGGGAACACCCTAAACTTAAAAATCTGCAGGATGGCACAGCGACATTGTGCCACTGCTTAAGGAGAGCCCTGCCAGTATGGATATGGTTTAAAAACACAAATGTACTTTTTATCTAATTACTCAATCAATCGATAAAATAATCAATATGAAGCATTTGCTGCTTTTTTCTGAAATCACTAGGTGGGGGGGGGTTCAAAGCATATTGCAGTGTAGTTTCCTTTGAACTCTTTTTTGAAAAGAGACTGCCATCTGCTGGGTGCATAAAAAAACAGGAAATGCTTCATGATGCCTCATTTGACCGTCATTAGTGTCGAGTACCCCAGCAGCTGGAAAAGGCCAAGGAGGCACACACGTTTCACCTGGCACCAACACATATATTCTTAAAATCCATATGTCATATTTGGGGGTTTTTTTTGTTTGCAATATAAATGATAATATGAAAATCATACCACTCAGCACATGTACCCATGGTGAAAGTTCACCAGACTTCCATAAAGAATTTGTGTGAGGTGGAGATGGATGTTTCCTTTGTTTAACATCCAGTGGCAGCAGTCGAAAAAAGAAAAGAAGCTGTGCGCATCCACAGTATAGCACCAGAGCACCACAGGGGGCAATGGGAGAAAAAAGTCTGCTGTATGTTGTGAGCACCTGTGAATTGTGGCCTCATTATATATAGTTTCTTTCTCTCACTCTGTCTGCTGTATGTTGTGAGCACCTGTGAATTGTGGCCTCATTATATATAGTTTCTTTCTCTCACTCTAGAACTCTGGAGCACAGATGGTACCAAGCTGCTGTGTAGTGCGTACATCCAGCACCACATTTCTCCACTACATGGAGTACACTGAAATATTATTCTGTGGTTCTGAAATCCCTTCATCAACATGTTGATGTGTTCATGACAAGACAGTGTCATACTGTGGCAAAGTGAGTTTATGATTTCCATCCATTTTACATATCTGCTTAATACAATTAAGAGTCAAGGAGAGGTGGGGCTGGAGCCTATCCCAGCCGTCAGAGGGCATGAAGCAGTGTACACCAGTCTGTCACAAAGTCACATATAGACAGACAAACACATTCACACCTGCAGGCACATCTACGGTCAATTTTAAGTTTCCAGTTCACCTAACCTGCATGTCTTTGGATGTGGGAGGAAGCCAGACACCAAGGAGGGAACTCACGCAAACACGGGGAGAACATGCAAACAACACACAGAAAGGCCAAGATGGGAAGCGATCCAATGACCTTCTTGCTGTGAGGCAACAGTGCTAACCACGAAGCCACCATGCTTTCCTGCCCACAGGCAGCATATGTGAAAACACAATCAACTATGTCGTTTATATCACAGGATGAGAAAATCTTACTGTGGAGAGAATTTCTACTCGGATATCGATAACAATACAATATGTCCTGTCTCTAATTTTGAGAGGTGAGGGTGGATCAGATGCAATCTGAGATTCAAGGTGGTTCTATATTGTGATGGATGCGACAAGGATTGGCACTAGTGCGTGTACCCAGACCTGACTTGTCTCATTTTATCAGTCTTATACCTGACCGATGCAAGTCTCTCTCAAACTCTTGGTTGCATGCAGTACCTGGAAAAGTGTTTGATGGCTTGGTCACACACAATCAGTGGTGGGCACACTTCCGATAATCCGATAACAGATAATTATCGAAGATAATGTTTTCATTATCGGATTATCTTTTTAGATAAATTTAAAAACCCTCATCGGACTAATTATCTTCCATTGAATTACCGTCCGATAACTTTTAGACCGATAACGTACTAAACTAAGCTGAACAGTGAAAAAGATTTTTAAAACTGTTAAAGCTGTTGAGACCTACCTGTTCAAAGTTTCCTAATAGGCATGTTTGTTCTACCCTCTGCAAACAGAAACCACTCTATCGTCTATAAGCAAAGGAGAACTGGTGACCAAAAAAAAAGTCATTTCCTTTAACACCATACTAATATAATCACAATGTCACCAAGTCATCCAGAGGCATACGTGTTTAACTTATGGTTCAAATTTTAACCACTCATTTTAGACAAGTTATTTAAAATTATTGTCATGTCTGAAGTTTATGTGAAAATAAGTGAAAATATAAGATATATGTTTTAGTTTTAAAGTAATGTGCTAATTTTTAAGGTTTTGTGAGCACATGCTGTGCCAGGCAGCAATGCATTATGGGTAGCATAGGGTAATCTCAGACGTTCACGACAGGACAAATGCATTTCAGACACTCTGTTCAGGGTCCACAGATAACAGCATTAATCTCTAGTGCCTAAAACTCTCGTGAATATATTCTCTGGGTTTACAGACGTTAGTGTATTTGCGTTTGTTAAATTCCACGCATCTTAAATGTAGCAGACACGGATTATCTGGAATTTTGTTTGACATTTTTTCAAGGCCGCTACTGCCATCTACTGGCCAGGAGTGTTCATGGCAGTATTAAATGTCTGGGTACATGGCTGCTCTCAAAGTGTTGGTATTGTCCATTGTCCAGGCGCTTTTTGTGTGCATATATTTGTTAACTTTGTATTCTAAAACTATGGTTAGAAGTAATTCCGACTCCTTATCGGTCCACACGAACTAGGTTGGCGCCATGTTTTTAGTTTTTGTGGAAGTGATGACAAGAGAATAAGGCTCCTGATTGGATAGAATTTTAATCAGTACCGCCACCCAAAGGTTTGGCAGACTAATAACAACACATTTATAAGGGTTCGATATGGATGGATTTTTTTTTTTAAACGACTTAGTGTGGATGAACTTTTTTTCCCCAAACTGAAAGGGTAAGATATTCGGTTTTACAAATACCCGACAACGTGTGTACATGGCCTTATGTCTGTGAAAGGCACTATATAAATAAATTTACGTACTTACTTACTAATACTGAGTGCACGTTTTACAACATCATAAAAGTTTTAAAACATGCAATTGCGATGACACTTCCAGGGCTCCATAAAAATGCCTGTTTTTACAAATAAAAATGGAATATTTTACAAAAGCACATTTATCTTTAAACCAACACACGACACACGTCACATTAACGTGTTGGTTTACATAATGGATTACTGAACCAATCACTGTGTAGCACTTTTACCCAGAATGCTTTGCGGTCTGTGTTACAAAACCTCAGAATTAGTGCCTTATTCAACATTAAAAGATATATGTTATATTTTAACTTTGTACAAATGACAGACTTGACATTAATGGAGTTATTCTCTCAGTATTTTCAAAAAACCATAAGTTAGTATGACTTTATTTTTCAAGACCTCCGCCTGACCGGAGTGTTGTAATTGATAGAGAGCTGGCCTTATGGCTGCTCTCAGTGTGTCTCTGTGGTGAGAGTGCTGTTGTAAACAAGAGCTTCCAGCAGGAGCAGAATGTTGAAAGAAAAATGATTATGATTAGTAAAGAATTGATTTTGTGGGTGATCTCAGGATTTGTCTGTGCTGCTTCCTTCAGGGGGCAACACGGTCAAACATTCTTGATTATTCTTTAGGTCTTTTACCGCTTTTGATGCTTTCAAAAGCGATCGTGTTAAAAATCAATTTCAGCTCTTTAGTAACTGCAAATGTCCCATAGACAACACCGGAATTTATCGGTTATCGATTATCTGTAACTTCCGATACATTTTTGGGTGGTTTATCGGTTTATCTTTATCAAAGATAACTTTTCAGTTATCTTATTATCTGTTATCGAAGTTAATTTTTTGGTTATCTGTGCCCACCACTGCACACAGCACTTCCCAACACCATGATCATGGACTGCCGTGCGCTGGCGGAGGATGCCGACAAATTCTTCCTGGCCTGCCAGCACCACAGCATGACAGTAGGTGCACTCACCTCATCACACGCAGCGACAGAAGCCCCACACCACACACCAGCACCATCTCTCCTCCACAGCAGTGTTCACAAATTGGCTTCTGTACTGTGAAAATGTTCAGCTGGTCGAACGAAATGTTAACATTACAAAAACTAAGTAAACGATAAGAAACCTTCAAGAATGACAGCAAAACAAAATATGGACGAACTGAGGTTTTCGGCAGCATGTGTTCAAATTTTTCGACAGTTTAAAAATCCTGATGAAGCTCCAGGTGCAGGAACGAAGCTGCGCAAAAGTTAAACGATGCCAACGAAAGTCAACGAAAGTCCAGATTTCTTGTTTCGTTTGGGCTTCATTGTCCTTCTTTGGTGCCGTGTGACTGGGCCATTAAGGGCTAAAAGTCTGACAACCTTGACTTCTGACTGATCTGTTCTAAAAGTTAATCACCTATAAACACTCACCAAAATATTAAACCTCCCACGTTTGTTGAAAATCTGATTAGCTGTAATTAGCTGCGTTATTTTGTACGTACACCGAATTACAATACCTGGCTCTACCATTCGTACACAAGGTGACAAAATTGTGCCAGGCTGTGCTCACAATGGTGAGTTCTATTTGGTATCCTTGTCTGGTAATTCAAAAAACACTCTCAAATGAGGCAGCAGGCATTTCCCAACACCCCGACTTCAACAACAAGCACATACATTCATTTGTAACCATGTACAGAGAATCTGCAATATCCAAGGACAGAGCTTGGTATGCGGACAGGCGTCGTCTGCTGCGGCATTGTAGACAGATGAACAATTCAGCTTTTCACAAAGCAAAACACACAGACAGTATGAAGCCGACACTGAAGATCAAAGCCGGTGAAAAAACTCTGAAGTCTGAGAACACTGGAAACAATTGTGATGTAGGAGGTTCTTGAAATACAAAAGACTTTAAAGTCAAGTCACTCAATGTGTTTCATGGAGGGAAAAAGGAAAACAAAACAATGTCCCCGCACATCAGACATAACAACATGGTCGCACACAAACTGGCTGTCGTCTCCATCCCAGGCTAAAACTCACCACTTTCAAAGCATGGTGCAATGGGTTGTTCCATATGTGCACACGCAGCAGAGCCTGCAGTGTTTTGCAACATTCCTTGAGTGGAACAATTGTTTTGACACACACACACACACACACACACACACACCTTCTTTGGCCATGCACGCAAAAACAGATGTGTGTGAAATTTTCCTAAAGCACCGCAGAGGATTGAGAGCAGTCCAAGGATACAAGGACAGCCAGGAAAAGAGAAATTAGCCAACACAATCCAACTGCACAAATCCCATTCCAAGGCATTCAAGGACAAACCCTATGCCTTCATATACAGTACGGTCTGATCGCATACTGGATCCATCCCTGACTGGCCTGAAGTACTGCCAAGTCAACTGTGTCCTATAAAGTGTTGCATCTTGCATTTTTTTCCCCCCATTTTGTGGTAACAGTAAGAACAGATGTAAAACCATCCCCTTTCACTTTGTTCTTTCATGACACAGTTGGATCTTCTATTCTGCATGTTAGTGACTGTAGAATGGTAGAAGAAGATTAACAGGTGACTGCTGTTTAATACTGAAAGCAGGGACGATGTGATATTGTGAGTTGTAAGCCAAACAAGCAGCGGTGACGTTGGTGGCCAGCAGACCAACTCAAGTCAAATCTAGGAGCATATGTTGGTGCTGTAACATCGCTGTTACATCTAAAACACCATAACGGTAACCACTCAGGCAGACATCCCCACCTCTCGAAGGTAATACTTTTTATATAACAGCTGAGTGGATCCTTGTCATTTGATTGGTGCTTTGTATGTCACATGACATGGATTATTCGTCCCATTTGTGTTGCATTGCATTTAGAGTGCAGTTTGGTCCCATTTACGAGGTCTGTCAATAAAGTAATGTACCTTTTTATTTTTTTCAAAAACTATATGGATTTGAATCACGTGTGATTACATCAGACAAGCTTGAACCCTCGTGGGCATGCGTGAGTTTTTTCACGCCTGTCGGTTACATCATTCACCTGTGGGCAGGCTTCGAGTGAGGAGTGGAGATTTTGTAATGAAAGACGCGCGGACGGGTCCCAGCCGGCGTCGCACGACGGCACAGGAAAAATACCTCCGTGTTGATAACCATTTGTAAAAACCAGGCGGCTTTTGATGGCTTTCAGTTGAGTGAGTATCTGAGAAATTGTTTGCCAGCTGGACGTGTTCCAACTTGTCCTTAAGGCTTCCAAAGGAGGTGTTTTTCCTGTGCCGCCACGCTGCGCCGGCTGTGTCCCGACGCGCAGACCCGTCCGCACTTTCTTTCATTACAAAATCTCCTTTAACAGTGGAATGTCCGGATAAACTGCTGATCCCGACCTCTTCTGAAAGTTCTCTGTTCTCTCACGATGTCCTGGGTCAACAGAGGCTTAAATTTGGAATTTTTCAGCTCGAAACAGGCAGACAGCGGCGGCTCAGAGCGCGTTGCGATGTCCCGCTCCGTGGGCAGTCCTTAAAGCGACAGCATCACGCCATAATCTCTCATCAGCGGTTAAAATTTTCACCGAAAACCAGATGAATTTCTCGAATGGTGTCCACTTCGATGTGCCTCTCAGTTTTTGAAAACATTTTGATCAAGCAAAGCGCCAGTCTTTCAGGAAGTTCTCAGACAAAGAGACTGCGACGGGAGGGGTGGACCACTCCTCACTCAAAGCCAGCCCACAGGCAAATGACGTAACCGACAGGCGTGAAAAAACTCACGCATGCCCACGAGGGTTCAAGCTTGTCTGATGTAATCGC
The DNA here is from genome assembly GCF_902500255.1 of Thalassophryne amazonica. Lineage (NCBI taxonomy): Eukaryota > Metazoa > Chordata > Actinopteri > Batrachoidiformes > Batrachoididae > Thalassophryne > Thalassophryne amazonica. Next base: position 115,668,891 of record NC_047111.1, on the reverse strand, counting down.
ACGTGATTCAAATCCATATAGTTTTTGAAAAAAATAAAAAGGTCCGATAATTTATTGATAGACCTCGTAGAGTGCAAATTTGGTTCCCTACGTTTGGTACCATTGCACTCTGCATGCGCACGCACACACAAAACAAATCCACTGCGCTGTAAGCCGTCTGGAGGCTGTTTGCAGGAAGTTAGAATGAAAAGCTGAACTAATTTGTGACTTTATTTTTTTTTTTTATTTATCTATTTTTTATTTTTTGCTACACCAAGGATGTACAGTCTTTTTTTTGTAGTAGTAGTAGTAGTATATGTACACCAGCACCGACCCAGTTCTGTGAGCGCATGAGTGCATATACGCGCGGGACAGAGACGACGATTTGTCTGAGCTAACTGATGGTGCTAGTTCTTACAACACACACACACACACACACACACACACACACACACAAAATCCACTCCGCTGTAAGCCTTCTGATTGCATGAAGAGCTAAAAAGATGAAAAGCTGATGTGATTTTTGGCTGGACTGAGGAATTACACAAAGTCTTCTTTTTTTATGGAAGTCTGAAGTCAGTGGACAGCATCACCGGACTACATGTCAATTTGGACTTCAGAAGCAGTGGAACACCAAAATGTTAAGCCCCTTTTCTGTTGTTTATAAATGAATAAAATATCAAATGACAAGGATCCTTTTAGCCGTTATATACAATAAATAATGAATGTTTTTACATTCTTTCAATGGAACGAATATTTAATTCACTGAACGCTTCGCCTCCTTGAATAGTATGTTCCAACTTTCACCTCATGAAATATTTGAAATGTATTGAACTCATAAGCATTCATTATTTGAACAAGAGTGAGTGAGCGGGGTCCACCAGACTGAATTCAGTTTTATTCAGCTGTTTTGTGCATGTGCATCAAGACATTCTTTAGCATGAGACAACAGCCAGGTCCAGTAAATCTGCAAAGTCCATTAGTGGGCAGCGCTGAATGCATTTACACTGCAGATCAAATCAAATCAAATCAAATCAATTTCATTTATATACCGCCAAATCACAACAAACAGTTGCCCCAAGGCGCTTCATATTGCAAGGCAAAGCCATACAATAATTACAGAAAAACCCCAACTGTCAAAACGACCCCCTGTGAGCAAGCACTTGGCAACAGTGGGAAGGAAAAACTCCCTTTTAACAGGAAGAAACCTCCAGCAGAACCAGGCTCAGGGAGGGGCAGTCTTCTGCTGGGACTGGTTGGGGCTGAGGGAGAGAACCAGGAAAAAGACATGCTGTGGAGGGGAGCAGAGATCAATCACTAATGATTAAATGCAGAGTGGTACATACAGAGCAAAAAGAGAAAGAAACACTCAGTGCATCATGGGAACCCCCCAGCAGTCTAAGTCTATAGCAGCATAACTAAAGGATGGTTCAGGGTCACCTGATCCAGCCCTAACTATAAGCTTTAGCAAAAAGGAAAGTTTTAAGCCTAATCTTGAAAGTAGAGAGGGTGTCTGTCTCCCTGATCCGAATTGGGAGCTGGTTCCACAGGAGAGGAGCCTGAAAGCTGAAGGCTCTGCCGCCCATTCTACTCTTACAAACCCTAGGAACTACAAGTAAGCCTGCAGTCTGAGAGCGAAGCGCTCTATTGGGGTGATATGGTACTATGAGGTCCCTAAGATAAGATGGGACCTGATTATTCAAAACCTTATAAGTAAGAAGAAGAATTTTAAAGTCTATTCTAGAATTAACAGGAAGCCAATGAAGAGAGGCCAATATGGGTGAGATATGCTCTCTCCTTCTAGTCCCCGTTAGTACTCTAGCTGCAGCATTTTGAATTAACTGAAGGCTTTTCAGGGAACTTTTAGGACAACCTGATAATAATGAATTACAATAGTCCAGCCTAGAGGAAATAAATGCATGAATAGTTTTTCAGCATCACTCTGAGACAAGACCTTTCTAATTTTAGAGATATTACACAAATGCAAAAAAGCAGTCCTACATATTTGTTTAATATGCGCATTGGATGACATATCCTGATCAAAAATGACTCCAAGATTTCTCACAGTATTACTAGAGGTCAGGGTAATGCCATCCAGAGTAAGGATCTGGTTAGACACCATGTTTCTAAGATTTGTGGGGCCAAGTACAATAACTTCAGTTTTATCTGAGTTTAAAAGCAGGAAATTAGAGGTCATCCATGTCTTTATGTCTGTAAGACATTCCTGCAGTTTAGCTAATTGGTGTGTGTCCTCTGGATTCATGGATAGATCAAGCTGGGTATCATCTGCGTAACAATGAAAATTTAAGCAATGCTGTCTAATAATACTGCCTAAGGGAAGCATGTATAAAGTGAATAAAATTGGTCCTAGCACAGAACCTTGTGGAACTCCATAATTAACCTTAGTCTGTGAAGAAGATTCCCCATTTACATGAACAAATTGTAATCTATTAGATAAATTTGATTCAAACCATTGCAGCGCAGTGCCTTTAATACCTATGGCATGCTCTAATCTCTGTAATAAAATTTTATGGTCAACAGTATCAAAAGCAGCACTGAGGTCTAACAGAACAAGCACAGAGATGAGTCCACTGTCTGAGGCCATAAGAAGATCATTTGTAACCTTCACTAATGCTGTTTCTGTACTATGATGAATTCTAAAACCTGACTGAAACTCTTCAAATAGACCATTCCTCTGCAGATGATCAGTTAGCTGTTTTACAACTACCCTTTCAAGAATTTTTGAGAGAAAAGGAAGGTTGGAGATTGGCCTATAATTAGCTAAGATAGCTGGGTCAAGTGATGGCTTTTTAAGTAATGGTTTAATTACTGCCACCTTAAAAGCCTGTGGTACATAGCCAACTAATAAAGATAGATTGATCATATTTAAGATCGAAGCATTAATTAATGGTAGGGCTTCCTTGAGCAGCCTGGTAGGAATGGGGTCTAATCCATTAACTACTTGAAGTGATTTCTAAATAACAATGAAACTACTCAACATGCCACTCCAGACAACACTTTTCATGCTCTAATTTTCAGTAGTTCTTGTGTCAGACTGTTTCCACTTGTTTTGTATTCTAGATATTCTTTTACACATTCAAAAAAAGAGCATCAGTTGTTCAGTGATCTGGCAAAAGCCAGTTATGAGAAAGTGAAGACCCATTCAATCAATCTTTCAAGGACTCGTGTTCTTTTTGAAGAGCAGAAGAGCAAATGCTGATACAATTCGCTGAGGCGTTTCAATAGCGCTGCATTCGAAAAAAGCCGAATGGTAGCACAAAGAGAAAATGGCCTCATAAGCTGATAGAGAGTGTGAATTTAACAAGTGTATGGATTGGCAGAATAGGAACACTAAGCCTGGCTGAGAGATGGAAAACAGAGGGTGAAATCAATCAGTGAGATGAAAGCTGAACAATGAATCATTGATTTTGCTAAAGGCAGATGACAGGACTTTAAAATCCACCTTTCCACGGGACAGATAACATTGGATTTACCTGTTGCATTGCATAATGAAGTCATCCAACTTTTTTTCCCCTTCAAAAGTTTTATTTCCTTTAACGCGAGTACATCCAACTTTAAACGAGGCTGTTAACTGTTATGGCCCCTTCACGAATAGCATGAAGTTGGACGAATTAGGCAGAAACTGGCCAAAAAAAAAAAAAAAGGAATTGGCGAACCTCGAAATATTCCAGCCACTGCTGAGAGGGACAGATGGTCGGACAGCTGTGTACGATCCCTCTGCAACGGTTTCATGCACGCTCATGTGCACGTGCACAAACACAGTACGACCATGTGAGAGGTGCGATACCACATCGCGCTCACACAGCAGCAGCAGCAATTACATGTTGGACAAATGTGCATAAATTAACTACAACGTGTAAGCACAAAATAAATGAAAGAGCACAGAACATTATAAGAATAATGAATGTACTGTTTGAATGCAAAACAATCATGTTACTGGTAATGATGTGTAATTGATGCCTGATGATTTGACGGTCTGTGTTAGAAATGAGGAAATAAATGGATTTCATTTTTTCTGTTAAAATATTTCATTCCTGTTTTAAAGAGCAGAGAATACAACAATTAGGGTCCTTTTGTTCCTTCATGTTCATGAACCATGCCCATGGATGGAAACAAGAAATTAATGAACTCACATGAATGAATTGATGCACTCACATCATGAATGCATCAGCCAGTCCCACGAGTACAGCTGTCCGGCATGCGGCGCACCAAAGGACACTGTGTCATGTGGACTATAACTCACATGGTGGACGTGACAATTGGATTGCAGGCCATTCACATGATCAGATGGATATTTTTACCAGTGACCAGTGTGCACTGAGTATTTTTTAATCATGTCAGGAGACCATGCTGACACATGGATCGTGGTGGCATGTTGCGAGGTGATGTTCTTCATGGCATGATATGTGTTCTCCAGCTGTGACTACCTATGACACAGCAGTCAGCTGCAGCGGCTCACCAGCAACACAAACACTTGTCCAGAGCAGCAAAGCCCTCATGGCTCCAGCATGTGGGGCAAAAGAAGCTGCCCACACTGATCTGTCAGTGAGGCTGTCACTCAGGCTCTCACATGACGGACGGACCACGTGGACACAGCAATTGTGTGACATGTGAAATGGCTGTCTGGCTGGATGGCGCACTGGTACTGTGACACGCAGCTGGAGCGGCGGGGTTTTTATTTTTATCTCTGTTGTGGTGTGTGAGAATGCTGCTGGCTGGTGATTCCACCTCCAGCGGGACATGCTGGATATGCTATTATGGGTGTGCTGTCAGCTGTTCCACCATGGACATGACAGCCTTTCAGATGCACTAGCTGCGCTGACAGCAATGGGACTGCACTCCGGCCACCGTGCAAGCCTATGCCACCTCAGCCGCACTACAACAATGTGGGCTCATGGTGTGTGTGTGTAGGGGGGAGTGACACACTCACATGCCATTTGTGTAACAGGGGAGGCCACGCATTCCGATACCTTCATTTCAATACCGGTTCCTAAACGATGCTTTTTTCGATACCAATTTCATAAGATCAATTCTAACAAAAAGAAAATAGTACAAATCTTGGGTTTTATTTTTCAGCTTTGGTAATTTTTCACTCCAAGCAGTTTTCTTACAGAAAAAAATAAACAACAAATAATTTCCAGCGCAAAAGAACACTTGAAAACACTGTAGTTTTTGTCAAAAGCATTGCCTTTGAGACATTTGGGCAGGATTGTCTCTCCATACCTCTAAGCTGAACTCAGCCTGCTGCGACTCATTTTGGGAAGAAAAAAAGCGTTTTGATCGATTGCAGTTTATTGTTTGTATTATGTTTGGAGAACGGTGTCATTTGATTTAAACGGCAATTCACTTTGAAGTTATTAATTCCTGCCGGAGTCTGTCAAACATGACGGCAGAGAGCGGCGCAGCGTTTGGTGCCGTGACAACCAAACGGAGGACAATTCTCGTTTCTTTCTCGAAACAGTGACTCACAATTGGCATATATTTAATGGCTGTGAAAGAAGCGGATTTGCTGCTTCTGAAAGCGAACAACTGAAACAGTGGGTCGGAACAGTGCTTTATTGCTTCAAGCTTCAAAGCAATGCACGTTGCTGGTACTCTCAGATGAAGCAGAGTCCAGTGGTGGAGATTTTGAATCAGGCAGCTCGTGCCCTGTAACATCCACAGGCAGACTTGAATGCTGAGAGGAGGATGGCTGCAGAACGCTCTTCTTGTATGTGATTAACCTCTGGGTACCGAAATTTGGCCCCGAAAAACAAGGCGTTTGAATACTCTGTACTACCAAAGCATTTTGGTTGGCACCACCAAAGAACCGGAGTTCGGTACCCAGCCCTACACACACCGCACAATCACACGCCATTTGTACTGCTTGGGGGAAATACCACGCTCGAGGGCACTTAGAAAATGCGGGGCCATTTGCGCAGCCAGCTCGAAAGTGATCAATTGTGCTCTACTTTCGTGCTGGTCGTGCGAATAACAATATAACTTTTAGTTCTCAGGAACACTGATTTGGGTTTAAATTAGATTTTTATTCCCTTCTATAAATGAGAAACACAATCAAATGGATTTTTCCTTCCAGTGCTGGCGTCAGCATTTCTGGGATACTGGCAACTTAAGTGCAAAACGACACACAAACGTTTTTTTCACATCAACATCTGATGTATACGAGCATGTTAAATATTTATCATATTTTCCACCACATGAATATTTCACACCCATGTAAAAGAATAAATCATAAAATGCAGATTTAGCAGGCTAACAATTTTCTTCAATTTCAGTTTATTTCATTCTATAGCACCAAATCACAACAAAGTTGTCTCAAGGCGCTGCACACAAGCAAGGTCTAACCTTACCAACCCCCCAGAGCAAGCACACAGGCCACAGTGGTAAGGAAGAAACCTCAAGCAGACCAGACTCAAAGTATTTGTGTCAGTAGCACAAAGCTCCTTCGGTGCAAGTTTTAAAAGCATATTTCACTCTCTTTAGTTTCAAATACACACCAGTTTGTTTCAGACAGATGGTGCGTGAGAGATGCCCTTCTTACAGTTAATCAGGTTACACTTTCCACATAAATAAACAAGTATTTCCTCATCATCATTTTCCTCCTGGTAACAGACACTGCATAGGCACGCAGTCCGAGGGGCAAGGGAACGGAAGCCCCGCCGGGTAAAGGTCTTCGTTTGAAGAAGTTTTCAAGACATTTTTTACACATAATAACATTAATAGCAACATTAACAATCATAAGAAGAAGAAGAAATGTATTTTTAACAACTAAAATGCCACTCAATCAATATTACCAAGTGTCCTATTTTTACCTGAGGCCAAAATATTACCAACAGGTATTGAAAAGGCTTTACGTTCGTCCGTCTGTTTGTCTGTGGATCCGTGTGTCTGTGCTCAGCTCAAATTCACAGGGAAGATTCTTGAGGCAAAGACCTTGGACAAGTTCAACAATGGCTAACCATGACCTATTTTAAGAGGTCAAAACATCACATTCTGTTATCTATTTTTATGCTCATACAGCCGAGGGTATTTTAGCGTTGTTAGTTGGTTTTATATTTTCTGTTGTGTTTTTAATTAGGTTCTTTTTGTCTCTTTCTCTAAAATTGTATTGTAGCATTATTAGTTAATATTACTAATTTTTTTAGACTGTCTTATTAATTTATTCTGTTTTTATGATTGCCTTGTAATGTATTTTTATTCTACCGAGTTTTACCTTTTTATTGTGCCCTTTTTATTTTAATTTACTCTGTTGTTATGAATTGTGTGTTATGTGAAGCGCCTTGGGGCGACTGTGTCACGAGATGGCGTTATATAAATTAATAAACTGAAATTGACTAGTACTGTTTACTTAATTGCTAAAAGAAATAAAACAAAATTATAAGAAACAGCTTTGATTTTAGGTGTTTTCTTCTGAATGCATGGCAGACCACAGATGTTACAGAACATTAAAGTAGACCTGCATTGAAATAAATGTGGTCAGATCTCAGAAAGAAATAGCTGATATGTATTTATAAGACCCTTATGAATGCAGTAAAGTAAATCTGCAAGCCCAAATTTGTAATTCAGAGGAGAAATCTTCGTTTAAAAATGACAAATTTGCAGCTAAAATTTGGCCCTCAGCGAAAACTGTTTGTACATCCGGGTCATTGCAGTGACGTCCGGCAGAAGACGGAGCGCTCGCGCCTTCAGTCCGATCCCGCATTGAAATTAATTTTATCTGTTAGTAATGTTACTGTTATACACGTCTTGGTTTCAGCAACCAAAAGTAAGCTGCAATGAATGTGAGATACAGCTCTGCATGCTCAGATCAGTGGCAACATCGACAGCGGGCGACGTTCTTCCCTGACGCCTCGCTCTCTGCCTCCGCTGCGCTTACTGAGTCTGCGTGCTCGATAAACGCGGAAGCGGGCCACTCACATCGCCCCCGTGTCTGCTGTGCAGCCGGCACCACGTCCCTGTCTACTGAATGGAGGTGCAGCCAACTTGGTAAAAGTCCAGAGACTACGCTCGCTGTTTTGATGCGGAGCGGCCGGTGACACCTGTTGCTGCAAGGACAGACTTTCCACAGCGCCACATGTCTCGGTAATCGGTGCCGGAGAGCTCCGTGGCCGCTGAGAGAGGTTTATATCTTTTTAATGACTTGGATTCTTTGCGGGTCCCGCCTCCGTACCCCGTGATGGTAACACCGGAGGCGAAGGACAGTAGATTTTCAATGTGACGCCACTCAATCAAATGGACGTATGAAAGTCCCCCAAAATAATTTTGAAGCACAAATAAAAGAAATGTGTACTCACCAAATGTGCCGCAAGACAATATGAAGTTTTAAAAAAGTAGATCCTTCCGTATAAGACAAGAAAAAGGTGCAGATGCAAACTGACGTAAATCCACAAATTACCACTGGCGCGCACAATGCATGCTGGGATAGGGTCTTTTCCCTGACGTCTCGGCAGTGTCCCGGATGTGATGACAGTTTTGCGGAGGGCTAAATTTTAGCTGGAAATTTGTCATTTTTAAATGAAGATTTCTCCGTTGAATGACAGATCTGGGCTTGCAGATTTACTTTACTACATTCAGAAGGATCTTATGTGTAAATATAAGTCATTTTTTGGTCCAAAGATCTGACTGCATTTATTTCAATGCAGGTCTCCTTTAAAATATCAGCAAGATCAGCCAGCGATCATCTTTTCTCAGCACCTCATCAGATCTTTGTCCTTCAACATAGCTGTACACAAAAATGGTGCAAAGCAAAGGAACTTTCCTTAACCCTATCTAGACCGGGTTTTTTCGGGATTCCTGAGGTGGGGGCTCTTTCGCGCCCCCCCCCAATAACTGGTGAACGGTATAGCGTAGGACCACCATATCTGCAGGAGATGATCGACACATGAAACTTAATCATTAGAGTCATTTTGATATCATTATAATGTAATATGATGTCATTATTACATTATAATCTGATTGTATTGCCCAAAATGTGATAACATATTTTCTAACAAATATTTTCCTACAAAGTTAGGTTATGCATCTCAATTTTACTGATTATGTGCCTTTGAGCACTTAAATGTTCACGATTTCTGCTGCAAATGGCAACTACAAAAAATATCAAAATGACATCACAGATATGGCAAAGTGGCTTCAATTTCTCATGACATGAGAGTAAGTTATAATCCTTAACCACATGATATATTATGACCAAATTTGCAGGGCATGATGTACAAACACGTAATCACTACAAATATATTGGTGTTATTATTACTAATTATGACATCATAATGATGTTGCATATTCTATTTTAGTGACTAGAATGGTCATTATAGGATAACCTTGTACAAAGTTATGTTAATACAATGGAATAAGTATATGTTAACCCTCTGGGGTCCGAGGGCATTTTTTGGACCATTCACTCGCCTGGCATAAATGTTTTATTATTGCTGTTAACAGCTCTCCCTGCATCCCACAATCAAGTTTTATGTCTCTTTTTTTTTCAGGACAACTTGTGCTTTCAGAATATATATGTTTTTGTTGTGTTTTATAAGTGTAATAAAGGTTTACAATCAAAAATAGGCAATGAAAAAATAAAGCAAAAAATAATTTTCCACACACATTTATTCAAAACACACAGCAAACTATAATAAACAACTGTTTTGACACTTTATAAAGGTAATTTGAGGTCTTGTGTGAAAGACTGTACAACAAAAAGGTTCAAACAATAAACACAAATGCACATTTTGAACAATATATACAAAATGGTCTACGCGTTTTGTTGTCCATTGATATGGTAAACAGTGCTTTACGCAGAGAAAGCAACAGAGTTATCCAGTAACATTCACATGTAAACTAGTGGAGCAATCCTGATAGTTACACACTCTTTGTTTGAGATTGTCATCAGAGGCTCTCCGTCTGCTCCTGCTTTCACTGATCGCTGTGCGTAATGGCGCAGGGCGCACTGAGTATGTACTAATAGTATGGAGCACCCAGGGGGCTATTCAAACGGGCCAACTAGTAACATATCACTCCTGAAAATGATCTTTGGCCTTTCACGTGAGGTAAATCTGCCCTACGATTGGATTTTGGAAAACAATGTGATGTGAACCAATTCAGATTGGACACTCACATTGCGCACGTCATCACACAGCTTCTATGAGGAGTACAAAAGTGGCCAATGGCTGGCTCGAAAGTCCGCAGAGTTAACTTTTCAGTAAAAAAGTAAGTTTCTATCTCATATCATTCAAAAGTTATTTATAATTTAGTAAAGCTTGGTCTTAGCTGTCATATACGATGGCGTCGGCCCCAGAGGGTTAAGTTGAAAATATGGAAAGTACATTGATGAAACTTAGACCTGTGATTTTGGGTCAGACATTCCTGTCAGAAAACCGTTACCATGGAAACAGCAAAGATGATGGACTTAAGCTTTTGGTACCAAATTTTAGCCAATTCAATTGTATGAAACGTCACCAAGTTTCGTAGTCCTAGCTAAGTTGTTAAGAAGTTATATGACATGAAAGTTCTTGTATTGACAGACAGATTTTTGGACTGCCCAAAGCCATTAGAATACCAGATGAGAGGTCTATAATTAAGCAATATTGGCCTTTTAATTCAGCTAATCACTTGTGTTGCAACAATCCTTTGTCATTATCAGAGCTGAGCCTGTGATGAAGACAAATAAGGCCCTCCTGCAAATCCAGAGTGTCAGGTCCCATCAGCCTGCAGCGGCAAGCCGCCTGCCAAAGTAAACACAAACCCTCACCGCCACAGAACAATGCCTGCCAGCCAGTGGGTGTTGTGTTGTGTTCGCTGGCTACATCTGGGGAAAGAAAGAGCTAATAAACCCGAGGTCTGTGCTGTATGAAGAGGCATCATTCATAGAAACACAGCTAGCAAGTCTGACATTTATGTGCATGAGGTGGCCATTTATTTACAGTTGTGACAATCTAAGCAGGTAAACCAGGCTCTGTGGATGTTTTCCACAATGACACTGTTTAGACGAGTTAATATATAGTCAATCGCTGTCAAGTAAGACATATATCCTGTAATGTATCATTATACATTGCAATTACATCTTTTACTGTATTCAAAACAGCACCTGTAAACAATCAATAACCTCAACATGTCTTTTTTAAGACAGAAGGGTATGGGTTTGACCTTTTTTTAATGTCTCCCGTCCTTGGCGTTTGAGATCAAGAGGTGTCTGGGAAGATGTTATGGAGTCCTGAGGTCACTGGACAGAGGTGTATGGTGATGTAGATATCTTTGAAGGAGAACAAAGGTCCTAGTCTTTCAGCGCCTGGTGTTTCCTGTTCGACTCACTGTTGTGAGACTTGGATGCTAACCATTGGCCTAAGGTAACAATTACATGTCTTGGGTACTCTGAGTCTTCAGACGATCCTTGAGTAAAGCTGGAATGATTGTATCAAACCATCAGTTGCACAGGCTCAGGCTCATACTTGAATAAGAAGCAGTCACATACAGGGGTGGTGGCCAAGTGGTTAATGTGCTTGGTTTCAGTGCAGAAGGTTCCGGGTTCAAATCCCACCCCTGCCACATTTTTCCATGTAATCAAAATCAAATCAATTTTATTCATATAGCGCCTAATCACAACAAACAGTTGCCCCAAGGCACTTTATATTGTAAGGCAAAGCCATACAATAATTACGGAAAAACCCCAACGGTCAAAACGACCCCCTGTGAGCAAGCACTTGGCAACAGTGGGAAGGAAGGAGTAATGTGGAGTTGCATCAGGAAGGGCATCCAGCGTAAAATCTGTGCCAATTCAACATGCAGATCCACCTTGGATTTGCTGTGGCGACCCCGAGTGCAAACACGGGAGCAGCCGAAGGGACTTACTATACATACAGGAATCTAGGAAATGATAGTTACATGTGTAATTAGCTCGATTACAAGCATGGAGGGGTCCCCTTTCCCGGTACTTGCAAACTGCACTCATCCTGGACATCAGGTGGTGCCAAATACTCCTGAAATGGGTCTGCCCATCAGGACTATTTTAAGTCTACTTTGACATGTACACAAAGGAGCTCCTGTTGTCCGCCTGCAATTTTATTTCAACAATGGATCCACATTACTGTATTTTAAGTGCCTAAACTGCATAAAGAGAGATTTTATCTTCATAACGACAGCAGCAATTACACCACGTCATGCTCTTTTTGCTTCTGTCTTTCTCTCCTGTGAACCAGACTGTGTAACAGGCTGTGGGACTCATGCACCAGCCTGAATGAACAACTTTTCATTTTGTTAATTTCTGGCCATCAAAATAGATCTTTTTTATAACTCTTTAAATCTCTGAGGTCATTTCCCCTCATTTCTTCATGTAAAACCTCTTAGGATCTTTCGTGTTTTCCCATCTGGAAAGTCCTCAGAGTATGTTGCTGAGCACACGATATGAAGGAGGTGGTGAACATGCACAGAAGGTTCTGCCTGTGGTGAAGGCCAACTACTTTTCTGTTTTCTGCACTACTGCTTTATGCAATCTAGCCTGTTAGTTTTTTCTTCTTCTTCTTTTCAGTGTGCTTGTATTGGCATTATTATTAAATAAAAGAAATGAGATTTGAGGTCTTCAGAAAAATAGAAGATTTGAGGTTCTGAAGACCAAATCTCATTTATTTTCCTCTGATGAAAGTAGTGTTCTGGGTTGCATGCGTGGACAGGGTCGTGTACTATAGTGCTGCACCAGGACAGATTTGCACCATACATGCTGCTTGCTGCCAAATGGGGAGACGGTTGCAGCACAATATGTATCAAGCAGAGTGAACCCTCTGACCTTGATGTCTGTCAACGCACCAAGTCCAGGTCACCAGCAGCGACAGCACGGACCTTTAAAGGAGTATGTGCAAGGTGACGGGGGCCCTGAGGATGGCTGACTCATAGGAAGAGTTCATTCTGACAGAGGAACTGGCGCACAACAATTTTTTATAAAACTGTAAATCGTGTATTGTGCTATTTGTCAATATTCTGTGTTGGTCCTTGTGGTGAGATTGTTTATGGTGTGTAGATAACTAATTAAGGTGTAAGACACAAGCTGGTGATGATCACGCCACCATATCAACCACACTACAGAACCACCTTGGGTCTTGGGTGGAACCACCACACAAGACCCAAGGTGGTATATAATTTAGATTAAAGAGGTTATACAGTTTTGGGTATATAATTTATATACTCAAGGAGGTATATAATTTAGGTTAAAGGTGTAATTATATAATTTATATACTCAAGGAGGTATATAATTTAGGTTAAAGGTGTAATTATATAATTTGTATACTCAAGGTGGTATATAATTTAGGTTAAAGATGTAATTATATAATTTATAAACTCAAGGTGGTATATAATTTAGGTTAAAGATGCAATTATATAATTTATAAACTCAAGGTGGTATATAATTTAGGTTAAAGATGCAATTATATAATTGATAAACTCAAGGTGGTATATAATTTAGGTTAAAGATGTAATTATATAATTTATAAACTCAAGGTGGTATATAATTTAGGTTAAATATGTAATTATATAATTTATAAACTCAAGGTGGTATATAATTTAGGCTAAAGATGTAATTATATAATTTATATACTCAAGGTGGTATATAATTTAGGTTAAAGATATTATATAATTTATAAACTCAAGGTGGTATATTATTTAGGTTAAAGATGTAATTATATAATTTATAAACTCAAGGTGGTATATAATTTAGGCTAAAGATATTATACAATTTATAAACTCAAGGTGGTATATAATTTAGGTTAAAGATGTAATTATATAATTTATAAACTCAAGGTGGTATATAATTTAGGCTAAAGATGTAATTATCCATCCATCCATCCATTTTCTTCCGCTTTATCCGGAGTCAGGTCGCGGGGGCAGCAGCTCAAGCAAAGCCGCCCAGACCTCCCGATCCACACACACCTCCCCCAGCTCCTCCGGGGGAACCTCAAGGCGTTCCCAAGCCAGCCGAGAGATGTAATCCTTCCAGCGTGTCCTGGGTCTTCCCCGGGCCTCCTCCCAATGGGACGTGCCCGGAACACCTCTCCAGCGAGGCGTCCAGGAGGCATCCGGAAAAGATGCCCGAGCCACCTCAACTGACTCCTTTCGACATGGAGGAGCAGCGGCTCGACTCCGAGCTCCTCCCGAGTGACCGAGCTCCTCACCCGATTTCTAAGGGAGCGCCCAGCCACCCTGTGGAGGAAACTCATCTCGGCCGCTTGTACCCGCGATCTCGTTCTTTCAGTCATGAGCCAAATCTCATGACCATAGGTGAGGATCGGAACGTAGATCGATCGGTAAATAGAGAGCTTTGCCCCCCTACTCAGCTCTCTCTTCACCACGACGGTCCGATACAGTGACCGCATCACTGCAGACGCTGCACCGATCCGTCTATCAATCTCACGCTCCATCCGTCCCTCACTCGTGAATAAGACCCAGAGATACTTAAACTCCTCCACTTGAGGCAAGGACACTCCACCAACCTGAAGAGGGCAAAGCACCTTTTTCCGGTCGAGAACCATGGCCTCGGATTTGGAGGTGCTGATTTTCATCCCGGACGCCTCACACTCGGCTGCAAACCGCCCCAGTGCACGATGAAGGTCCTGATTGGACGAAGCCAACAGAACCACCTGCGCCTAGAAATTCTGTCCATAAAAATAATGAACAGAACCGGTGACAAAGGGCAGCCCTGGCGGAGGCCAACGTGCACTGGAAACAGGTTTGACTTACTACCGGCAATGCAAACCAAGCTCCTGCTGCGATCGTACAGGGACCGGATAGCCCTTAGCAAAGGACCCCGGACCCCATACTCCCGGAGCACTCCCCACAGGGTGCCCCGAGGGACACGGTCGAATGCCTTCTCCAGATCCACAAAACACATGTGGACTGGTTGGGTGAACTCCCATGAACCCTCGAGCACCCGATGGAGCGTGTAGAGCTGGTCCAGTGTGCTGCGACCAGGACGAAAACCACACTGCTCCTCCTGAATCCAAGGTTCGACCATCGGTCGAATTCTCCTCTCCAGTACTCTGGAATAGACCTTACCGGGGAGGCTGAGATGTAATTATATAATTTATATACTCAAGGTGGTATATAATTTAGGTTAAAGATGTAATTACATAATTTATAAACTCAAGGTAGTATATTATTTAGGTTAAACATGTAGGTATATAGCTTTGGGTATATAATTTCTAAACTCAAGGTGGTATGTAATTTAGGTTAAAGATGTAATTATATAATTTATACACTCAAGGTGGCATATAACTTAGGTTAAAGATGTAAGTATATAGCTTTGGGTATATAATTTATGTACTCAAGATGGTATATAATTTAGGTTAAAGATGTAGGTATGTAGCTTTGGGTATATAATTTATTTACTCAAGGACTCAATTTAGGACCCAGATAATTTAGGGGCATAATCAAAATGGCCATGTAACAAACAGTGCTTCTACGCATTTTAACACTACAGTCATTTATCTTTTAGCTACTGTGGTATGATGTTCCACCTCCTCTATCTTCTCATCTGCTATTTTCCCAGCTATGACTTGCCTGTCTGTCTCTATTATTGGTGTCTGACCAAATCTCTAATTCTGTTCTCTCCCTGCAATAAAGCTGTCAGATGAGAAACTGGCAGCTTAATGGGCACTCACTCTGCACAGCTGGTGACTCCCTCCTGCATCGCTGGGTGAGTTACAACACATTCACTATCTAATAATGGTTGACTGATTAATCAGTCGGCCAGTTAATTTGGCTGATTAAATGTGAGGCCGATTAACAAAAATGTCTGCCTGTCTGTCTCTCACTGACAACCACACCTGCTCCTAATCCATCATCAAGCCAGCATCCATTTATCCACCCAGCAGGTGGCAGTCACATCTATGGGATATTACATAGGGGAAACAATGTAGAGTATTTTGTTGTTGTTATAGCATTAACAAACATGAGGCAATTGACTCTTTTATCTCTCTGTGTATCAATCTAGGTGCTCAGGTTAAAGACTCAGAGTAATAAAGTCTGATTGTGTTTACCCACGTTTTTACGTGTGGCCGGGAAAGGGAAGTCTGGTACACCTACAATTATTTATTTAATTTGAGACTGAGGTTAGTAACATGAGGTCATCATGTTATGGTAATATACTTATTTTCTGGCCAGACATTACAAGGACCACTGCCTCCAAGTGGATACCAGCCGGATGACGAGGGCCCAGTGATAAAAAGTGCATTATTTATACGTTCCTGCTCTCTGTGGCTCGATATATCCCAGAGGAATGAAGAGAAAGATGAAACACTTTGTTGTGACTGCCAGTGGTGAAAGGCTGAGGAATGAAAAATCCACCCCAGTCGCTCCTGTATTCCTTCACATTCACAACACGGACACATGCACAAAAGCAAGCGCACTTTCCCCCCTCACACTTTTCCCATCTCCTGTCATCTCCTTGCCTATTTGAAGGTGACATGTGGGAGGAGATGGACGTGTGGTTTGCAGCCATTAAAAAGTCCCCATGAGGCAAAAGAGCTATTTGTGTCTTTAGAAGACTTACAGAGCCCGAGGTGAGGCAGAACCAGGAGACTCACTCCGCTGAGCTCTTTCCATCATAACAGGATGACCCTTTGTCACTGCTGAAAGAGAATAGAATAAATTCTGCACGTGAACCACAGAGACGGCCCGACGGTTTGACGGCAACTTCAGCTGGCAAGCCTTCACCATGGAGTTATTGAATTAGAAAGCAGAGATTCAGTGTGAGAAATACATTTGGTTTTCTGATACTATCTGTGACCTACATCTGTCTTTTTTACACAGTCGTAAACACATTTCACAATAGGTCTTACAGTCTTTGTTAAAATAACATGAGGTCACAATTCTGACATCACAATGGCGACACCACCACTGATTCCTTGACTTTGAAAAATTCTAGTCATGTAAGTAAGCCCCTATGGCTGCTCCCCCCCCCCCCACTATTGGGCACCACAGTCTTCGTTGAGGGCGGGCACTAAAGGGATAACATATGACGCATATGATGTCATTTCTCTACTTCCGGGGATGGAAACACAGCATTTTCTCTGAGTTTTTTGACAAATTGCACACAAACAAAGTGAAAATGCAAAGAAAAAGTGACAATGCGGTGGAAAGTGGACATGTGCTGCAGTTTGTTTATGATCCAGAGCACAAACATGTCAAAGTGGTTTTGTAGGTGAGAGAACGCAGCTACTCTGGTTAGATGTGTAGGCTAACACTTACCGAAACGATGTCTCCCACTCGCTTCATCTTTCCTTCTCCAATGGGAACCGAAAAAAAATAAATAAACCTTTTCGCAACTGCTCTGGTGATTGCAGGAGAAAATTATACAGTACACCATTTGTCCATGTGAAGTGATGCTGTGTTTGTATTGCACAATGGCAGCGCAGGTCACCATAAGGCAAATCCTGCGATATCACGCAGGGTTTAAACGAGACTGCGGTGCCCTATAGATCCAAGGTGCATCTGCATGTTGATTTGGCACAAGAAAAATCCTATGCATGTACCGTCTAAAATTAAATGACTGCATAGATACACAGATAGATACAGTAAGTCCTTCCCCTCTACTTAAACTCAAAAACAGCAAATATTATCATCTTGTACCTAATCATGAATCATTTCCCTTCAAAGTTATCTTTACTTGCACTCATGGTGCCATTCCTGATAGAATGTAGGCTCTTGCTACCTGGTCTCAGTGTTGGGCAAAGCTAACCAAAAAGTTAGCTTCAATTGCCATTAATCAGATAACTGAAAAGTTATCGTTTATGACGATAAACCAATAAACTCCTAAAAAATGTATCTTTATTACAGATAACTGATAACTACTAGTGTTGATTTGGAGGCGGCCCCATCAGATGACACTGTCTCTTCTGATAAACCAGTTGCACTTTAAGCACCGCAGGGGCTGCTGGGTAAATTCAAGGTTCACAAACACAAAGAACAAACGAAAAATTAATAAATAAAACAATAAAACCCCAAACACTGTCATCATGTTTAAAAGCAGTAAAACACAGTATTAGAAGTCACAGTTTATCTTTGTATTATATACACTGTCATTTACGAACCAAAAGCTGCCGCTTTTTTTGCACGCTTTGAACCCTGCGACTTAAACAACCGAAATACATCCATTAATGCATTGACTGGCAGAGTAAAACACACATAGTAAATATAAATTCTTACCTGTTAGTTTCAGTGGGATTCATCTAAATAAATAATCCACATAAAGCGTCCTTTTTTTAAAATCCAAAACAGTACCTAAATGTGAAGAAAAGTCCCTCTGTACGCACCGTGAGAGCTCCTCTCCCCCACCAAGTCTTGGCGATTAAATTACAGTCACAAAGAAATAAAATAAAATAATGTTAAAATTAGTATGTTTTGTTTTTGTGTTGAGTGGACAATTCACTGTATCTTCCAAAGTGAACCTGAACTACACTACCCACAATGCTCCCTGCATCGACCAGCCAATCATGTTTTGTGCTTAATGATGACATCATCAGCAAGCGACAGGCAGCCAGTCTGCTACAAGGGTTTACAAACATTTTTGACCGTTAAACTTTGCTCACTTTACCAGCCAAAAAACGTTAGACTGAAAGTTATCAGAACTAAATTTATCGGAAGATAATTGGTCCGATGACAGTTTTAAAACTTATCTGAAAAGCTAATCCGATAGCAAAAGCATTAGCTTCGATAATTATCTGCTGTCGGATTAGCTGAACTGTGCCCACCACTGCCTGATCTTAGTTACTCTGCAAAGTTGGCTAAGCTGCATTTATCCCAGCTCTTAACAGATTTTATCGATAACAGTCATTTGAAACCTTACCCTTCCCTGGGGTTGGGTGGCCATGCACATAATCATTTACAGAGAGGTATCAGAAAGGGTTGGTTGATGGGGAGAACAGTGCACATTCAAGGCATCCCCTGGCATCCCATCACAGTTGCACCTAAGTTCTATTTAATTTGCTGGGAGCTGCAAGGGAATTGAATGTGGACACTGACTGCCGGGATAGGCTCCAGACCTCCAGGTCCTCTTTACTTACCTCTCTAGCAGTCTATTGCATGGCTGACATAGAGACAGACACATTCACATACTCACTCTTTCCTACGGCCAACTTAGAGTCAGTCACCAATTGACCTAACCTGCATGTCTTTGGAAATGGGAGGAAGCACCTGGCTACATGGGCGCAACATGCAAACTTCATACATAAAGGACCAGTTCGGGAGCGAACCTAAGACCATCTCACTGTGAGACAACAAGGATAACTACTAAACCACCATGCTGCCCGAGGTAACAGCAGTTGAATAAAAATATTACATAAAACTGAAAGCTTGCCAACTTTTTTGTCTTTACATCCTAGGATCCTAGGAGGATCTTCCCTACAACAATGCCGTCTGCATGTCAGCTTTTCATAGGAAAAACCTACAGCTGCCTTCAGGTTAAATTCTTCTGTTGCTCAGCACATTCTGGGTATCAGCATTAGTTCAACACAGGCTTGACTTGGCGTGACTCACTGTAACTACTCTGACATGCTGCAGAAATAAAAATGAATTTGTCCGCCTGCTGCTGGGCTACCGGGTACATGCATACCCGTCACATGTTATATACACAAAGTACTGGCAGCATCACTGCCACAACCTTTCAAACACAACACTGTGACAGTTAGACAGGCAGTGAAACAGAGAGGGACAGGACGACCATGAGAGATTTAAGAAACAAAACAGGGGAGGTGAGAGAGGAGTGCCAATGTGTGCCAGCCTCAGTGCTGCCAGAGGAGGTGTTGAAGAAAATTCCTAGCTGCTACTGAGCCACTCCTGGCACGTCTCCTATGAATATAACATCAGCTGCAAAACTGCGGTAGAGCAGGAAGTCAGCTGTTTGGATTTGCCGGTGGTGTGTACAAAAATGTAGGCTGACCATCGAAGTGCTCCGCTCCTTGTAGGCGTAATTTAACTAATCACTGTGACCACATGCACCCATCTTAATATCTGCGCACTATGCCAACAAAACACAGTGGCAATGTAATGAGGCAAACCAAATGCTGATCATAAAAAGCAATAGCTACTCCGGGATTATGAGCTCTTAGTGATCACAGTGCTGCCAGTAAATGCAATATAATTTTATTGGCTTCTGTGCACTGCCAGCACACTACCTGATGGAAGCACCAAGACTGAGACAAAGACAGGAAGAGCACAAGACGGCTGGTGGCACAACAACGCCATCCTTGAGAGTCCATTAACTAAATGCTGAAGAAGGACAAACTGGTAAGATGCTGGTTTGGCAACAACACCGTCCCTCCGGCTGAGCACATCAGCCGCATGCAGAAAGGACGTTAAAGACTTTCTGCATCTCACACGGCCACGACGGCCAAGTTTTACCTCAGTGACTACAGAATGCCTATGACTGTGTTTGTGTGTTGGCATTCGAGTTGGAATCTTATTTAATACACACCGCTTTCATTAAAGAGGCCCCAGAAGTGTTGTTGTATCTTACTGCATCTGCCAATTAATGGTACTATCACTGGAAAAACAAATCAGGGCACATTGATTGATGCACCAATTGAAGCCCTGGTGTTTTCCATCCATCCACCTTCTATAACCGCTTACTCCAATTAAGGATCACGGAGAGGGGGCTGGAGCCTATCCCAGCAGTAATAGGGTGTGAGGCGGGGTACACCCTGGACAGGATGCGAGTCTATCGTAGGGCACTGGTGTTTTGATTTTTTTTTTTTTTTTGGGTTGGTCAATGGCCTTGTTGTGTTGTATTTGATTCCTGGGAAAGTCCTATGGAAATAACTATTATAATAATTATTATTATTAATAACCAACTTGTAATTTTTCAATATATAAGTTGCCTCCAAAACTGGTTTAAAAAAAAACATGACTAATACACTGATCCTTCGCATAAGATGGCTCGACAAAATTGCCAACGAAGACATTTGGCACAGGACCAAGCAGAGACCAGTCGGGGACATCATCCAGACACGAACATGGAAGTGGATCGGACACACTCTACGCTGAGGCCCGAACAATATCACGTGGCAAGAACTGGACTGGAACCCACAGGGGAAAAGGAAAAGAGGACGACCAGTGACAACTTGGCGCAGGACCCTGGACAGCGAACTGAAGACCATCAAACTGTCCTGAAGAGAGACAAAGCAGGCAGCCCAAGACAGAACATGCTGGAGATCTGCAGTGGAGGTCCTTTGTTCCACTTGGAACCCAGAGGATTAATGAACGAATACGCTGGAAAACATGGTGCATGATTTTGACCACAGCTCCCCATGAATATACCATATCAGCAATGTGATCCATCTTGAGTACATTTTATAGAAAAGTCAACATGCAAGACTTCATTGCAACAACTCCATGACTTTAGAAGACCAATGACTGAAAGTGGCGTATTTGTTGCATTGTTGGGCGCACAGACCAAGATGTCACTCTATGATCAGATGAGAGATGCCTCGCCTGCGGGGGGGACCACACGCACAGATGTGTTGGGGGGGAGCAGTGGGAGCACGTGAAACACACGCACACATGTTGTGGGGGGAGCTGACACTCTGGCACGCCACATGTGCACTCGGCAACTTCACAGTCGTGGGGCACTTAGACAAATTTCACATCCAGATCAACAGTGATCATCTGCTGACTGTTTTCGTGATAACAGTACGAATGGCCACACATTTTCTAAATGCCAAATGATCGATGTTAGATGTTCATGCCTGTCACCTGGAATTTGACCAAGACCTGCCGCGAGAGAGTTCGATGGGCTCGCACAGTGCACACGCTGTCTTTCAGCCGCTGGTGTGCATAAATAGTTGTAGCAACAGGTGTATGAGGCACTGGAAGCAGCTACGATTTTACACATTTTGCATACAATTCCTGCTTCATGCGCACTTTATGCGCAAATCGACCAAATTCACACTATGTGTGAAGGGGCCCTTAATGGGGGGCAGTCCTTCGAAGGTCTTGGTGAAACATGAACAACCTGCCCCACCCATGATACTGCACATTCATTTATGATGTACAGTTCAAATTGGCTGAAAATCTGATACATTTTGTTTAAGTTATAATATGCGACTGACGTCAGTACTCATAGACAGACAGAGTGCACTGCTACATTCTCTTCTGGTGTCAAGCATTGTCACATCCATGAACCACCTTGATGTCCACCAACTTCTTGGAGATCTCACAAATTCTCAGGACGTGCCAGAAAGCAGCCCCGGTGAGGGATAAAAATCACAAACATTCTCATCATTCATGTCTGCCATTGTGCATATTAAAAGATGGCAACATGATGCAAAATAAGAGGGTCACTTGTCATCAGCTGTACCTACCAAAACTGAAAATTTCAGAGGTGAATACGCAGTTGTGTTTATGAAATTACTGATGGACATTTTGCAAACCCACTGACTGATTGGCAGCACTAGTCCTGTGCTTGGCCTGTTAATCACAGGGAACGTAAACAAAAGTAAATAACCCACTAATCCCGCAGTGAATAATTTATATTACACTTCAGTTATTAGTGAGGTAACACCTCAGGTCACCTTGTTTCTACGAGACAGTTCCATGTCTCCAGCAGTGATATGACTCATTGAGCACAGTGTTTGGTCAGAAAACAGCTCAAAGAAGCAAAAGATAATTAGTGTTGAGAAGGGATACAATGTCACACTTCTCAGGATGCTTGATGTCAACTGTGGTGAGTTCAGTCATCCAACATAAATGCAGCAGTGTTGACAGGAAATTGCTCACGGCATCAAACAAAATAAAGGATAAAATAGAACGCACCGCCTTTGTATCCAAAGCTTAATATTCTCTGATATGCACTCGCTGAGACAAAACCTGTGTGCTGGACCACACACATACAAATATTTAAACATTTTATCACCAGAGTAAAAATTAGATGCAAAAACGCCATCACACAAAAACCCCTTTTGATGTACCTGATTATGATCCTGTTTGGATAATAATGACATCATCACAGCAATGGTCTAACGATGATGAATTAATTCGATGATGTTTAACTTTGAAACACCAGACCAACTGAAACACCAGTTTGTTTTGCCTGTGGGTCTTTCAGATCGCGCACGGTGCCCTCAGTTTTCTGCTTCCACTCACGTTTTTTTAAAGCACATCTAAATGCACTGCACGCGCATTGGGGCGGAGTTTCCCACGTCACTGTGTTTCCGTTCTGGAGGCTGAACAAGTCTGAAAGTCATCATGTTTGTGAAAACTCGTATGCTCCCGAAAAAGAGAATTCAATAGAAAGCAAAGCACTCAGTCTGTGAGTCATAACCTCAGGATTAGCAGCAAAAAACACAAGAACAAGTGATGACATCAACCTGCTGACAAAAGCTTTTTTTAGCAACTGTTCAGAGTGAGGCCGGGTGGAGATGAAGCAGCCAGGCAGAGCTGAACAGGTCAGTGTGATCAAACAGTGCTCACTGCACCACAGACTAAAACAGTTAAATGTGGTCTATTAAACATTAGGTCTCTGTCCCTGTTAGTAAATGATATAATAATTGATCAACATATTGATTTATTCTGCCTTACAGAAACCTGGTTACAGCAGGATGAATATGTTAGTTTAAATGAGTCAACACCCCCAAGTCACACTAACTGCCAGAACGCTCGTAGCACGGGCCGAGGCGGAGGATTAGCAGCAATCTTATGAATTAATCCAAAACCCAGACAGAGCTTTAATTCATTTGAAAGCTTGACTCTTAGTCTTGTCTATCCAAATTGGAAGTCCCAAAAACCAGTTTTATTTGTTGTTATCTATCATCCACCTGGTCGTTACTGTGAGTTTCTCTGTGAATTTTCAGACCTTTTGTCTGACTTAGTGCTTAGCTCAGATAAGATTATTATAGTGGGCGATTTTAACATCCACACAGATGCTGAGAATGACAGCCTCAACACTGCATTTAATCTATTATTAGACTCAATTGGCTTTGCTCAAAATGTAAATGAGTCCACCCACCACTTTAATCATATCTTAGATCTTGTTTTGACTTATGGTATGGAAATTGAAGACTTAACAGTATTCCCTGAAAACTCCCTTCTGTCTGATCATTTCTTAATAACATTTACATTTACTCTGATGGACTACCCAGCAGTGGGGAATAAGTTTCATTACACTAGAAGTCTTTCAGAAAGCGCTGTAACTAGGTTTAAGGATATGATTCCTTCTTTATGTTCTCTAATGCCATATACCAACACAGTGCAGAGTAGCTACCTAAACTCTAAGTGAGATAGAGTATCTCGTCAATAGTTTTACATCCTCATTGAAGACAACTTTGGATGCTGTAGCTCCTCTGAAAAAGAGAGCTTTAAATCAGAAGTGCCTGACTCCGTGGTATAACTCACAAACTCGCAGCTTAAAGCAGATAACCCGTAAGTTGGAGAGGAAATGGCGTCTCACTAATTTAGAAGATCTTCACTTAGCCTGGAAAAAGAGTCTGTTGCTCTATAAAAAAGCCCTCTGTAAAGCTAGGACACCTTACTACTCATCACTAATTGAAGAAAATAAGAACAACCCCAGGTTTCTTTTCAGCACTGTAGCCAGGCTGACAAAGAGTCAGAGCTCTATTGAGCTGAGTATTCCTTTAACTTTAACTAGTAATGACTTCATGACTTTCTTTGCTAATAAAATTTTAACTATTAGAGAAAAAATTACTCATAACCATCCCAAAGACGTATCGTTATCTTTGGCTGCTTTCAGTGATGCCGGTATTTGGTTAGACTCTTTCTCTTCGATTGTTCTGTCTGAGTTATTTTCATTAGTTACTTCCTCCAAACCATCAACATGTCTATTAGACCCCATTCCTACCAGGCTGCTCAAGGAAGCCCTACCATTAATTAATGCTTCGATCTTAAATATGATCAATCTATCTTTATTAGTTGGCTATGTACCACAGGCTTTTAAGGTGGCAGTAATTAAACCATTACTTAAAAAGCCATCACTTGACCCAGCTATCTTAGCTAATTATAGGCCAATCTCCAACCTTCCTTTTCTCTCAAAAATTCTTGAAAGGGTAGCTGTAAAACAGCTAACTGATCATCTGCAGAGGAATGGTCTATTTGAAGAGTTTCAGTCAGGTTTTAGAATTCATCATAGTACAGAAACAGCATTAGTGAAGGTTACATCCCATGATGCACTGTTTCTTTCTCTTTTTGCTCTGTATGCACCACTCTGCATTTAATCATTAGTGATCGATCTCTGCTCCCCTCCACAGCATGTCTTTTTCCTGGTTCTCTCCCTCAGCCCCAACCAGTCCCAGCAGAAGACTGCCCCTCCCTGAGCCTGGTTCTGCTGGAGGTTTCTTCCTGTTAAAAGGGAGTTTTTCCTTCCCACTGTAGCCAAGTGCTTGCTCACAGGGGGTCGTTTTGACCGTTGGGGTTTTACATAATTATTGTATGGCCTTGCCTTACAATATAAAGCGCCTTGGGGCAACTGTTTGTTGTGATTTGGCGCTATATAAAAAAAATTGATTGATTGATTGATTGATCTTCTTATGGCCTCAGACAGTGGACTCATCTCTGTGCTTATTCTGTTAGACCTCAGTGCTGCTTTTGATACTGCTGACCATAAAATTGCTGACCATAAAATTTTATTACAGACATTAGAGCATGCCATAGGTATTAAAGGCACTGCGCTGCGGTGGTTTGAATCATATTTATCTAATAGATTACAATTTGTTCATCTTTTTAAATGTCCTGAGGGTCCAGCTCACCTCTGAAAACCAACACCTGCTGCTATGCTTCTAAATAAAACAAAGGTTCTTTAAAGAGCAACTATTATATTATTCCTTTTATATTTCAACATAAAATTAATGAATCATTAAACATGTCCATGAAGTCAAAGTTCAACTTGCACAGGTAGAAGAAGTCCTGCCCCTATTGTGCATAGTTTTAAAGCATTCACAATCACTGGAAAAGACCAATTCATATTTTAGAAATCATTCTGTCCTAATTACAACATTAAAAAAGCAATCACATAGTCAGCAAGGACATAGTTAAATGTTGAAATGACTACAAAAAATGATATTGAAACCAAGAGTGAATGAAATGTGACTGTAGCCAATATACAATAATCTTTAACAGACACACTGCAGTCATTGTGAGATCCTGTTGTGCTTATCATAAATATTTATATTTATTTCTGGTGTTTTTCAATTCAATTCAATTTATTTTCATTTATATACCGCCAAACCACAACAAAGTTGCCTCACGGCGCTTCACACAAGTAAGGTCTAACCTTACCAACCCCTGGTTGAAATGCAGATTCGAATGAATGAATGGATCTACCAGAGTTAAAAATGTACACATTACTTTTCATGCTGTTTTATTTGTCTAAAAATAAAAGTCCAACATTCCTTATCATGTTAATCAAGAAATTATCTCGTCTGGAACAACAATAACAGATAAATTAGGTAACAGAGAGATAGGTTAGATAAGGTTTTAATTTACAGATGAACATCAAATGTTTTTTTTACTTCAAACTATATTAATTACAAGTTTTGTAAGATCTGGGCCTGGTTTCATGAAGCAGTCTCATCTTGTTTCATCAAATAAACTCACTTAGTTGACTAATTTTTTGATGTTAGTTGTTGCACAAAACGTTTAGTCGGCTAAAATTTCACGTTACCTGACTAAAGTTTTTAGACTGGTACAGAGGAGGCTAATCTTATTTTAGTCAACAAAACTTCAGTGTCTTACCTCAAAAAATGGTGGCTATCATGTACCACCACTTGATGGAAGACTGAAGAGCATCCCTACGTCACTCGTATTCCTTCAAAAGGAGAGCTTTCTTTGCTTTTGGCCGTGGCTGCAGCAGATGACTGTCATGATGTCTTTGTGAAAGTTCTCACACGAGCCACTGGGCATCGCTGTTACGCTGAGCAACGTTGTGTGCACAAAAAGGCTTGTAGAAGAAGAAACTGAAGAGTGAAATTGCTAGGCTAAGAGCTAAGTATGTCATTCTGCTGTTCGTATGGGTCTGTAAATGTTAATAAAGCCAGTTAACAAAACAAAGGCTAAATAGTTCATGACAATGACCAACGCGGAAGTAAACAAAACTGTTGCACATTGGAGCTTGGCAACGGCACACGCGAGGCCGTTATGCTCGTGAAACCCTTCGACTAAGGTGAAACGGCTAATCTACAAATTTAACCGTCAATGTGAAACGGTGATTAGACGGATAATGTTGGATGACTAATCGGAGTTGACTAAGTAAGTTTAGTTGACTGAAAGATTAGACTGGTCTATGAAATCAGGCCCAGATTCTAAAAAGACCCAATTGTAGGCCATTGTTGTGTTGCTGTTATTTGTCTTTTGGCTGCTTGAGGTTACCACAACACAGATCCACATTGGGATTTGGCACAAGCTTTGCACCGGATGTCCTTCCTGACATAACTCCAGTTCTACATAGAGAAATACAGCACACCCCCGTCCCCCTCGGGTTCCCAAGCTGTCTCCAGCCAAGTCATGAAGTCATGAACTACTGTGCTTCACTTCTCAGATCTGATGGGATCACGTGCACAGACAGCAGAATGGCTGCACAGTTTTTATTACTGAAATAACTCTCACATCGACCTTCAGTATTTAAGCAAATGCTTCGGTACTAAAAGCAGCGTCTTATGAATTCTACAACTCTCAATGACTGTGACCTATTTTTCTATAAATGGAATTACCTAGAAATACTCTGGGAGCTAATACTTCTTCCATTCCGAGGTAAATAAATAAATAAAAATCCTGTTAAAAAAGCAGGGCTGAAAAATGCTGCACTCATGTTTGCATTAAACATGTTATAACCCATCTGTTATTAAATTAGACATCACTACCGTGAAAACCATATGTGTCCTAATTCCTGTGTAATCACAAGATGCACAGCCTATTATGAATGTTCATCACAAACAACTTGTAGGCCAGTGTTTACCTCTGCGGGCCCTCCCCTCTTAGCAATGACAGATGCCGTATGAAGGGAATCGTCTCAGGGGAGCGGGGAGGTGGGAGAGGGGGGACCCCGCTCAGATGAAAGCTGGGATGTAGAGATGAAAACAGTGAAACACACATCTGAAATTCTAATCAGAACGCTCAGCGGGGCAGAGGCGGTAACATGCCCTGTGATGCCTGAGCTGCCGTGTACCTCTCGAGCTGAGCCGCACACACAATTCACACGTAAGAGAAATCACTACCCCTCGGCTGAAACAGATACTGCAATTATCTGGAAGGCACCAAAGACACTTCTGCAGAGAGCGTTCACTTCTCTGCCTGGAAAAGCAATGCTTGGGCTCTCTGTGAGTGTGCACATGTGTATTCATGCACGTGTGTCTTGGGACTGCGGCTGCAGTGGCACTGTAGAATCGTATAGTAGAAAAGCGAGAGGGTGGACTGCCCGTACCGTGAATGTATCACCACTGAGCCATCACTGGGAGAGAGAGGCACTGAGACATTCATCATTCTACCCCAAGAGCTGAATAAAGTCTACAACATTCAAAGAAAGGGAAAAAAGTCTGCATTTTAATGGTGCAGCCCATCACACCACCTGACAATGATATAATCACACAGAGTTACTATGACTCAGATGCAATTAAATGTGCAGCCCTGAAATCAGCATAAATTGAGTTTCTTTTAGGAATGTCCCGATCAGGTTTTTTTGGCCCCGATCCGATTCCGAGTCATCTGATTTTGAGTATCTGTCGATACCGAGTCCCGATCTGATACTTTAAAAAACTGAATGAACAATGAACAAATGCTAAATATATAATATTTTCATTTAAATCACCTTATTTTATTATTCATCACTTAAACAGTGCACTTCTCCTTGAGGTAGCTTGAACAATCAAGTAATAATCTGCCAGACTTAAAAAATTTACAAATTTCCATGTTATTTTATTTGTCTAAAAATAAATGTCCAAGGTTCCGTATGTTAAACAATAAATTAATTAATCTGAAATAACAGGTGGTTTTAATTTACAGATGAAAGGTTTCTAAAGAACCATTTATTGATTTAGCTATTTTAATTACAAGTGTTCTAAACTTTTTTAACAGTAATCAGAAATTTTGAGGTAACAAACAACAACAACAACAAACATTTCCAAGGATTTTTCTTCAGAAAACTGCTCTATAAATGAGCAGTCCTGTGACACGTTTCTGTTTTGTACAGATCAGTGATTTCTGCACCGATCTGTTTTTGTGCAGATCAGTGGTTTCTGCACCGATCTGTTTTGTACAGATCAGTGGTTACCTGCACCGATCTGTTTTGAACAGATCAGTGGTTTCTGCACGGATCTGTTTTGTACAGATCAGTGGTTTCTGCACCGATCTGTTTTGTACAGATCAGTGGTTTCTGAACCGATCTGTTTTTGTACAGATCAGTGGTTTCTGCACCGATCTGTTTTGTACAGATCAGTGGTTTCTGCACCGATCTGTTTTTTACAGATCGCAGATCGCGCTGATCAAATTAATGAGGATAAATATCTATATCAGATTCCTGATCGGGATGCAACGTCCGATTTCGATCAAGTCTGAAACCACGTGATCGCACCCGATTTCTGATCACGTGATCGGATCGGGACATCCCTAGTTTCTTTAGAATAAACGTTCCTGTAAATTTGGAGTAGAGGCATCTATGTGGACGACTGGCAAACAAAAAAGTGTTTTATTGTGGGCTGACATTCTAATCTGTTTTGTCTGCAGATAAAATGACAAATGCTACAAACATGTTCCTCTCCTGCCCATTTTTGTGTTTTGTCAGAGTGTGAATTGCAGTGGGAATGAGCTGTCCATCTTCAACAATGGTGCACCGAGTGTGTGTGTGTGTGTGTGTGTGTGTGTGTGCGTGCGTCCGTGCGTGTGTGTGCATGTGCTGAGATCAGCCTGCAGCTTGACTGTCAGGAACGTCGGTTAGTTTGTCTGCCTTTCTGTCTCTGTACATTTGCTTGTCACTCAGCCTCTGCCCTACTTCCTATCGTCTCTTGTTCGTTTACCTGTCTGTCTGTCCGGCTACCAGCCGCTCTGCTTACCTCACATGGAGCAGATCCTCTTACAAAAACAAACATCACTCTTATCCTCGTCTCCTCTCAGGGCGTCCCTGGCAGATGCTTCCACAAAGCAAACTTTTGTCGTGTGCTACCACAGCAGCCACCACCTCCTCCTCACTGGTCCTACCTTCTTCCCCTCCCTCTGCATCCTCCTGACAATTTGACATCTCCAATTTCATTACATTGCAACAATGTCAGTCATACTAACTGTCAAACTGCAAATTGATTTATCGGTCACAACGCTATAAGAAGTAATATTGACATTTTGCTTCGTCTTATATACCATATTGCACAGAATAGATAGTGACTTCTTTTTCTTAAAAATACATCTAATAATGTGGTTAATTATATTTATATTTTTACATGTCAGCACATCCATAACAGTAGTTGGCACCAAATATGTCACAGGTCTGAAGGGACCAGCCCTTCCAGCTTGCAGTGGGAGCAGATAGGATGGAGTGGAAATGTTGGCCATGTGTGTTGTACTTCTATCACCGTGCTTGCTACTAGCTGCTTATGGTTGTCACAGAAAAAAAGCACTGTTTTAAAAAAAGAAAATGCTGGGATGAAGTGCTCGCAGTGCCAAGCCAGTACATTTCTGCCAGAAAAAAAGGCTATATAGCTGCAGAGTCTGCACAAAGAGCAGAAGTTATGATGCAAATGTTAAAGGTCATATCTCACTCCACTCAATAATATCTTTTAAAAAATTATATACTAGATTAAAAATCATTTCTTCCAAGTCTTTAACTTGTATGGGCTCTGATATAGCTTTCAAAGGTAAAATAAGCTGGAGTGCTCGATAGATTCACAGCCATTTTGATCAATAATCATAATGTAACGTTTGGAATAAACTTTCAGCTGCTTGAAAGTCACTCTGTGTCCAGCTGCAGCCCACTTCATAACATACATCAGCCCACTACACACAGTCTATCTGGTGTCGCCAACCGAACGGTCCCCCCTTAAAAATCATTCCCCTCCTGCCTTCACTGCACATGCGTCATTTCGGAGCGTCAGCAACGATTCACCGATTATCGTCTCGTTTCTGCATTAAACTGACTTTATAATGATTTAAGAGGTTTTACTTTGTCATCTGATGGTTAATAATCACATTATTCCCTTTGATTGTTTTGGGTGTAGAGAGTCAGACTCAGAGAGTCGGACTCAGTCATTCTCTGATCATGCCCTCATCTTTTATTATGAAATAATGTTGAATTCATGTGGAAATGATTGTTGTGCAAAAGCATCACATATCCATCGCTGAGATAGATGATGACTGGAGTGCAGTTTTAAGCAGAAACGAGGAGATAATTTGTGAATTGCTGCTGATGCTCCGAAATGACACAGTCGCAGTGAAGGCAGGGGGACCGATTTTTAGGGGGACTGTTTGCTCGGCGACACAGGCTTACTTTTATCCACAAATCACCTACAAAATTCAGTAGTCTTCCAGGAGCTCCCGGAAGCGTCCCGGAAGAGTTTTTGGCTCCTCCGGGCCTTCTTAGGGATCAAACACCATTGTTTGATCCCTAGGGGGTGTGGCTTAGTTCCGGCTTCACCGGGAATCGTCGAAAAAATTATTCAACATGTCGAATAATTCCGGGAGCGCTCCTGGAGAATTCGTGTGACGACAGAGACAATGCGAACAACGGCGTTTGATACTTTTTAATCACCGTTTCATCCTGTCCCTTCCTGTAGTGCCGCAGTTTACACCCCCGTTATTCAGCGGCCGGCGTTGTATCCCTAATCAACGGCGTATAAAATGGAGACAGAGCCCACATCAGCGTACACAACAGCGTTTTAACCGGCGACAGAGGCAGACAAAATGGCGGCGCTAGCGGACAGTACGACCGAACGGTCCGCCCCTAAAAATTAGTCCGCCTTTTGCATCTGCGCCTGCATCATTTCGAAGCTCTGACGCTCATCTAAGAGTCTCTTCACCCAAAGCGATCAAATGGATTAATGTGATTATTAACCGTCAGATGATGAAGGTAAAACCTCTTAAATCATTCTAAAGTCAGTTTTAAGCAGAACAGAGGCCATTTTAAGCAGAAACCCGACGAAATTCCGTGATGGTTTGAAATGGCCAATGCGCAATGAACACATCAGCTAGATATGTGTCACTGAGACAGATGATGACTGGAGTGCAGTTTTAAGAAGAAATGAGGTTTTAATCTGTGAACCGCGGCTAATGACGCATGCGCAGATGCAAAAAAAACGAACTGATTTTTTTAGGGGAGACCTAAAAAAAATTGCTGCAGTTTGCTGCAGTTTAACTTAGCTTGGCACGACTGAGTGGCACAAACCACAAACATGACAGAGTCCATGCATTTGGTTCAGGAGAGGCAACAGGCTTTGTCAGAGTTTTGCTTGATTCTGCTGATTACACAAATTGAAGAAATAGATACAAAGGTTTTCTGAAGCCCATTTGTCACACTGTGCTGGGCTGCAATTTCTCTCATCTTTCCGGGAGGCGTGTACACACCACTTCCACCTCAAAAATCATATCTTTGGAAAAACTATACAACTAATACATATCAGGAATGGTTTTGACAGACCCTCCCACAACACACCTGTTCACGATTTTGATGTATTCACTGTCAAAGTCCACACAAATAAACATTGATTTCAAGCTGGAAAAAAATTTTGGTTATCTAATTTATTTTAATGAAAATGGCAAATGGGTCTGAGGAGGTGGTTCCACAGATGATGTACCCAAAGTCAACATTTTGTGTAGGCTATCGAATGTGAGCGGTTATCAGTGGTAGATGAAAACAAACTAAATTCCCCATGTTTATGAACTAATTTCTCAGAACATATGGGACAAAAATTAAAACAATACATTAACATTTTCATAATTCTGTATTTATTTAGTCAGCTCATTTCACATTTCATTTACCAGAGACATGCACTTTAAGCTCATGTTGATAAATGCAACAGAGCCATCAAATAAGTCACATGCAGCCAAGAAATATGGTCTGAAAGAATGTAATGTTAAAAAATGATGAGGACAAAAAACACAAACAAACCTCAGAACACTGAGAAAAGATGACCGTTGTACGAAAAACCGTCAGTTCCAAAAGACTGATAGGCGAGTGTGTCAGTATATGGCTAAAAAAAGAAGTGAGTAGCTGAATTTGTTGTATTCCATTTTCTACAAGATCTGGTCTTCAAAACGTTTTTTTTTTTTTCTCCTCTAATAATCAGGGTCACAACAAATTTTTTTTTACATTTCTAGCCACTACACATCGGAGTTAAATTACTTTAAATTCAATCTTGATTAGTTAATATTGTGTAACTCAGAGCTGACAGAGCAGGTTGCACCTGCTAGAATAATATTAGCGGTGCCGGAAAAAAATCGATTCACGTCCGAATTGCGATTCTTATTTATTACGATTCTGAATCGATCCAAAATGTCCAAGAATCGATTTTTAAAAAGCATTTTTTTTTTTTTTACATTTTCTTACTTACTTGCTGCGTGTACTGTGTCAGGCAACGGCTTCCGTACTACAGCGTCACTGTGAGGGGAGGGTCCGGCGTGCTTCAAACATTCGTGAGCTGTAGCTTAGCGTGGCGGACGAAGAGCTAATTCAGCCATGACCGTCTTTGCTGAAGGCAAATGTTTGAGCGCATTTTGGATTTCATTAGTTGTGTTATGTGCAGACGCGAGTTGAGGAGCGCGACCAGCGTCTGACTGAACCCAGCGCTAAATAACCAGAAAGCGGTTCCAAAAACAAAACAATTTTATTTTTCTCCCGTGCAATAATTGGTGTACAACATAAATGTGCGTTTGTCTGGTGAGGTGAAGGACGGCGCGCTCTCCAGCGCCGAAATGGATCAAAGCTCGGTGCTTCTGGACCCAGGCTCACCACCGAACACCCCCCAGGTGGACATGACAAACTGACTCTGTGAAGGATGGAAAAGGTGAGGCAAGCCAACAACCACAACAAACATCCCTCAAAGGCACACACCACCAGCAACACACTCAGGTCCGAACCCAAGCTTTATGTAAATGAGCAGCCTCTCACAACAGGCGGAGGACCACCAGTCCGCACGCCACGGCAGCGAGAAGCGAGCCGCACAACCCTCATCAACGTTCAAATACACTGCGCAACAAAACACCAAACCACTGTCAACACCCATTCAGACAATAATCACCTCTGATGTGTGCTGACAGCATGTGTCCCTCACCCGTCCTCCTTCACAGGCACGATGTGTCAAACCCAGGCGAGGTCCTCAGCGTCTCACAAATGAACGTCACAAGGTCGAGTTCCCGGCAATTCTGCTTGAACCACTCATGGCTTAAATGCAGAACGCCATCTCATTATCTGCTTCAGCTGAAAGTCTTTAAGTTTACACGTGAGCATCATCTTCTCTTCTGCCAGCACTGTCTCCACAGACAAAAACCAGTTTGCATACCACCTGGAGAGCAAAGAAAAGAAAACACAAAAACATCCAGCCAAACCCCCCAACACACAACAGTACCCCCCCATCAACGGGAAGCCTCCCGGCGACCGAACAAACCAGGCCCGAGAACAACACCTCCCTCCGGGGTCCATGACAGAAAGCAGACGGCAGGACACGGCACCGCGGCTGGAAGGCCAGCTGGCATCAACAAAACCCCAAACAAGTCCCATATACAACCCAACATAGAAGAAAAACACAAAACCCACCCAAACCCTCCCCAGGGGACCGTCCCATCCAACCCTGGGAAGAAAAGAAAAACACCCAAATCCAAAAACCCAACATAGCCCCAACAACACAATACCAATATAAATTCACAAAGAAAAATAACAAACAACCCCCCCAGAATGACTTGCAGAGCCCAACACCCCCCAGAAGACCTTTACCGCCAGTTCCAGGAGTAACAGCCAAAGCCGGAATCGCACAGAGGTCCCCAGGTATTCATGGAGCAACAGCGCCCCCCAGAGGACCGTACCATCAACCACAGGAGGCACCCTCCCCACAACCCAGGAACCCCAGACCCGGCCACACTTGGCTAGTCGGCCCCACAAGCCAATTCCCTCCCAGAGGACCGTCCCATCAACCCTGGAGGTGGAACCTGGAAGGAAACATAAAAAACACAAAAAGCCAACCCCCGGCAGACTTCAAAAAATCACCCCGGGGGCAAATAAAACAACCGGCAAACCCTGTTACCACCCCCCCCACCCCCCCAGCACCCCGAAAGACCCCAGATCACTCCCAGAGCCTATCGTCGGCTCAATTTTGGCGAATGGCACAAAACTACCAAGCTGGGGAAGGAAACAGGAAAAATTAACCCGGTCCCATCCCCGAAGCGCAGCGGAAAACCGGAAATACGTCCGGTGCCCCTACCCGACCATACCACCAGCCCATCGGGAGGGGTGGAACTACCGAAATGGCGAACAGCAACAGATCGGCCCACCACTCAGACTGAGGTATGTTCCTGCTGCATCACACCCCGGTAACACCAATGACGAACGGTCAAAGGCCCACCGCGGCTGGAGAGGAACCGGGCCCTAACCAAACCCAAAAAAAACGCCCCTGACAACCCCCCCCCCCCCCCCCAAGGTGCAGAGGTCTTCTGAGAAACAATCAGCGTGACCAACCTGCACCACCCCACAACCCAAAAGACAAACGGTCTCAGAGCAATGTGAGGCTGGGGTTAGGGAAGCAGGGAAATAAAAAAATAACAAAACAAAACGACCCAATCCTCAAACAAAAATTACCTAACTTCAAATAATGATTACCTGAGTCCAGCCGAGCTCCGAACTGCCAGTCGTTCACTCCACCAGAACCGCCTCTAAATCCCCAAACAATTTATAACCCCTTACAAAAAAACAAAAACAGCCCAAATAACTAAACAACCAAAGATCTGCCCCCTTTTTTTTTTTGTGTCCATTATTATGCCTGTCCAAGAACACCTGGAGATACGTCATTGTTATCTTTCTTGACGCTTATGTGACCGGGGCAATATAGCGGCTTCAGCTCGTCTTTTAATGAATCGTTCAAACCATCCACAAACACTCCACCCAAAGCTGCGGCATTCCAACCGGACTGAGCAGAAAAAATTCGGAAATCCACGGAATAATCCGCCGCACTCCGCCTCCCCTTGGGTGACGGAGTTATGTGCACCGGTATCGATGGTGCCGCAGCTGGAGCAGCAGGAAGCGGAACGGCTTGCGCTGCAAGCTCCGTAATGCGAACATCTGTTTGTTTAATTTGATTTGCGAGAGGCCGTAATTGCTCCCATATCATCTCCAAGTATTCTTGAACTTTTTCAGCAAAAGGAACCGCTTCTGCCGCTGGGTCCATTTTGGAATGGCCGGGAACTACTGTTATGTGCAGACGCGAGTTGAGGAGCGCGACCAGCGTCTGACTGAACCCAGCGCTAAATAACCAGAAAGCGGTTCCAAAAACAAAACAATTTTATTTTTCTCCCGTGCAATAATTGGTGTACAACATAAATGTGCATTTGTCTGGCGAGGTGAAGGACGGCGCGCTCTCCAGTGCCGAAATGGATCAAAGCTCGGCGCTTCTGGACCCAGGCTCACCGCCGAACACCCCTCAGGTGGACACGACAAACTGACTCTGTGAAGGATGGAAAAGGTGAGGCAAGCCAACAACCACAACAAACATCCCTCAAAGGCACGCACCACCAGCAACACACTCAGGTCCGAACCCAAGCTTTATGTAAATGAGCAGCCTCTCACAACAGGCGGAGGACCACCAGTCCGCACGCCACGGCAGCGAGAAGCGAGCCGCACAACCCTCATCAACGTTCAAATACACTGCGCAACAAAACACCAAACCACTGTCAACACCCATTCAGACAATAATCACCTCTGATGTGTGCTGACAGCATGTGTCCCTCACCCGTCCTCCTTCACAGGCACGATGTGTCAAACCCAGGCGAGGTCCTCAGCGTCTCACAAATGAACGTCACAAGGTCGAGTTCCCGGCAATTCTGCTTGAACCACTCATGGCTTAAATGCAGAACGCCATCTCAGCTTCAGCTGAAAGTCTTTAAGTTTACACGTGAGCATCATCCACAGGTGCAGCTGATAATGCTGATGAGGGTGAAGGACTCTTCTGCCAGCACCGTCTCCACAGACAAAAACCAGTTTGCATACCACCTGGAGAGCAAAGAAAAGAAAACACAAAACATCCAGCCAAACCCCCCAGCACACAACAAGTTGCTGCGTAAGAAGTAGCTTGACATGACTTATGCAGTGTGCAAAATCTGCAAAATGAAAGTCAAGTACTTCGGAAACACTTCAACTCCGCAAGCCACACGCTATGACCCGGAGCTAAAAGAAGCGGAGCAGCGGTCTCTGCCGACTATTGACCAGCGCTTTGCTAAACTGCCAGCCAACTCAGAATGAGCAAAGCAGATAAGTAAATTTACATCTAGAATCACTTGATTAACCTTGTAAAGCTGCATTTTCTTAAACATAAACATTTTTTAAGTAATATAACTATTTCTCAGAGCTCTCTGAATCAAAAATCGATTTGGAATCGAATCGTCACCCCAAGAATCGGAATCGAATTGAATCGTGAGTTGTACAATTCACATCCCTAAATAATATCCCTACAATTAGAAGTAGATTAGCACATGAGGTATACAAAGAGGTGGATTAATTAATTCCAGACTTTTAGAATCAGACTCCTGCTTTATTTTTAACTCACCCAACAAGTTACAATAAAGTTACAGTTAACATGTTACATGTGATTGACCACACAGTCAACATAAGTCCACGTAAGCACTCCACTTAGCAAACAAGAGGCAGCGGTCTGAACTAGCTGGAGTCGTGCAAGGGAGGACTGGCTAACTCCAAAATAAAGTACATTATAATAATCCAGGTAATAAAGAGGTAATAAAGTCATGGATTGCTGTTTCAAAGTGCTGATGTGCAAGAAAAAGCTTCACCTTAGCAAGCTGCCTGAGGTGAAAGAAACTTGACCTAACGGCTGAACTAATTTGGTGATCCAATTTAAAATTGCTGTCCATCTCAAAACCCAAATTAGTAACAGTACAGGGTTCACAGGAGCCGCTAGAGCCAAACACAATCACCTCTGTTTTCTTATCATTAAAACCTATCAAGTTTAGGGCCATCCAGGCTTTAAAATATTCGAGATATGACAGCAGGGGTTTAAGAGAAAAAGCAACACTTGTCCTCAGTTTCAATTTAATTTATTAATTTTATATAGTGCCAAATCACAACAGAGTCACCTCAAGGCACGTCACACAAAACAATTCAGAAAACAAAATAAAATGAATTAAAAAAATTTAAAAAGCACAATAAAAGAGTAAAAAAGTAAAAAGCATAGCAACATAATATGCCAATAAACTAGCCATATGAAAGGGAAAATATGTACGTCTTAAGTCTGGGGGACATGTATGTAATTTGAGCGCCTTGGGGCAACTGTTTGTTGTGATTTGGCGCTATATAAGAAAAAAGTTGATTGATTGATTGATTGATGTATGTGGATGTCATCAGCATAACAATGAAAGGCGTTTTCTGAGGATAGAGCCTAGGGGAAGCATGTACAGGGAGAAAAGCAGGGGTCTTAAAATTGAACCCTGTGGGACCCCGTATAAAAGCGGAGCAGAGGAGGAGTCACAAACCCCAAGACCAACACTCATATTCCTGCAACTACGACACAACCTACTCAGGATTCAAGGAAGTTAGTGCTACGCGCTACATCTGGCTGCAATGCATAATCATCACTTTGATTAAACATGGCTGAAAGTGAAATGGAGAAGCTGGTGAAAAAGACCTGGCAAGATCCATTATTTGGACTTGGTTCAGATTTAAGCTGCCCAATGAGCAGCAGCAAACCATGCTCTCTAGAGTGTGTGGGGCAACAGTTCCGGCTTCGAGAGGTCACAGGAGAAACCAAAGCTTTTTGAACCACTGAATCACTATAAAGCAATTGTAATGAAATGGTTCAGTGCTTCGAAGGATTTTATATAATTAAATATGGCGACATCTGCTGGTCAATCTTAAACAAAGCACTTGCATGGAACAATAAAGGGGATGGTGTCATGAAACAGACACTAGTATGTATGTTTAAGAATAAAGGTTCTATGTGCATCTTGAAATTTTTGACTATATTTTCCTTTAAAGGCATTAATAATAAACTTGTGTTATTATGTGATTGTGCCATCATAAAATAATGTATGTAATAGAAACATAAATTGAGAAATGCTTGTGCAACTAGGGACTGTTATGAAAATAGTTATACAAAATGATGAGGATTTGGGGGCTGCAAAGGTTTTTATTTCATTTCAGTGGTGTTAGGCTCGAGTCTGTTCCTCTGTTACTACCTCTCCAGTTTTAGAGAAGACCCTCTCACACTGCACAGAAGCTGCTGGAATATGAAGACAGGTTTGGAAAGAGTTGGATAAACAGCAGTTTAGCAGTCTGGCTTTCCTTAGTATCTGTGTAAGCTGTTCTGAAATAGTTCTATTATCATTTATATATCCTGTTATATATTGCAACTTGGATTTTATGCCATATCACCCATCCCTACTCTGCTCCAAATTCAACTTAAACTCAACAAATGGACAGAAATTCAAGAATCATCCTGCATTCAGTTGTGAATTTTACATAGACTTGATCAGCTGAAACGTCTGCGGTGAAACTGTCCTTCCGCTGGCTGGCATCTCACTCCTACTCCAGATGATCTACTTGTTGGATGAGATGGATCTGTCAGGACGGCCCAGGCTCTTGTCCCTGAATCAACCCACACTCAAATTATCAGCTGCTAATGACAGGACCAAACTGGAAACAAGTCAATACCATAAGCCACAGAGCGCACAAATTAATTTGCCTTTCCATCCATTTGGAGGCCAAAGCATGTGTGTGTGTGTGTGTGTGTGTGTGGGGGGGGGGGGGGGGGGGGGGGTGCTTTTCAACACAGGCTCCGAGCAGACTGATCAGCACATATTTGCAACCCGTGTGTGGAAAAACAGCTCAACAATAAGAACATGCTTCAGAGTGAGTAATATAAACCACGCTCAACTTAATCGCTGGAATGGCATGAATGCATCAAACAATGAACGCTCAGCAGATTTATAGCATGATTATGTTCCTGGACACACACACACACACACACACACACACACACACACACACACACACACAAACCCTGCATCTGAGCCAGTTTGAAAGTTGAAAATAAATAGCAGACATGTTTAAACAGACATGTGTGTGTGAGTGATTATGTATTCACTATTAAACAAACATGCAGCAAGGCGTGAAAAAAAAAAAAAACAATTACCATCTAAAATTCCGCCTGCAGAGTGATCAGAATTTGTAATGGGCTATTGATTGGAAGCACACACAGGTGATTGCAGGAGGGCACATCAAGACCACTTCATCCATCAGGCCTGTCAGAGCGCCCCAGCAGGAACGCCAGGCAACAACACATCATTAAAGACGACGGGTACTTATTCACACATAACTCACACTATTTGGAAGTGCTAAACCTGCAGCCGTCCCCGAAGTGTGGCTGTGATTTAGGAGCACTTCCTGCAGCAGACATCAATATCAATTACTGCTGCTAAAAGATGTATTTAGAGAACGAAGGGAAAATATCTGCCAGACATTTATTTAGTTTACAACCCCGGTCTCTAAGCAAACTAATTATACTAACAGTCATGAACGGCTGCCTTCAGAAAAAACACAACTCAGATGGAACGCATCAAGCTACCCTCGCTTTCATGAATGATCAAATAATGGGGGGGAAAAAAAAAAACCCACAAGACTGCAAAACAATATGGAATACAAAGTGAAGGGCTGTTTTAATTAAACCTTTAAATGAACTGTAATTGCAATTTTAAAAACACAGCTCTGTCACTGGGCAGAGAACCTTTGAATTTTACGCTGCAATTTTACTTTACGTATGAATCTCACTACTTGCTAATGTACGTTTAGGCATTTATCCAGGTTTCGTAATCAATAATCGCCAACAGGTACTACAGCAGAATTATTTTAAAATGTACACGGGGGAAAGTTTCAGGGATCGTGCTGCTGTTCTTTATCAGAAAATGAAATCAAACATAGGGAAATAGGCAGGGGAGAAAAGAGCTGTGTTTTACTCAAAACTAACAAAGTGTGACGTCTGCTCAATACATTGTTTCAAAATTACAATTTTTTTTCTGCAATATACAGCATCTGCTTTTCAGCATCTCCAAGCATTTGACTGGTACTGGCTATTGTAATTTTAAAAAATACAGGAATTTGCACAGATGATTTAACCCTCTGGGGTCCAGGGCATAATTGGCCATTTTTGGCTACTTTTGGTTTTACCTTCATAATTGACTTAAAAAACTTTTTATTTTGCCTTGTTTGGTGTCATTTTTTTCAGCACAACCTCATCTGTGTAACGTTACTGTTTATTTTTCATTCTGACATACTGTATTAACACAATGAACCTAAATTCACAAAAAAACATAAAATCTGAATAGAAAAAAGTTGTTTTTTACTGTGAAAAACACAAACATGTTTAACAAAGCATTTTTTAAAACTTAGAATGCAAATATAAATTGTAAATTTAAAAACATATGTACAAATGTAGTAAACAACAAAGTTATATACAACTATTTACATTAAAATACAGGAAATCCTTAAGGTGTTTTTTGTACGACTATTTACAAAACAATAAGATGTCACACAAATTACACTATGTAACACAATTTTTGTTCCTGGCTTCTAAGTGTTATATTTCAACTGCTTATGTGTAAAGTCTATGGAAAAATGACTTCATTCAGCACAAACTTTGATTTTTTTTTCTTTAACGTTCTAGAAAGTTCTAAAAGTGTCTTTAAATTTCTAGATAATTCTGGACAGTTCTAGCAGTTAAGGAATATTCTAGAAGACTACTCAGTAGTAGTGAAGGCGAATCGAGAATATTCTTGAAAACAGACAAATTTCAAAATATCATTGTCCTGATCACAGAAGCAACGTTTCTGTGGAATAACAGCTATTTTCTATTTATTTAAGGCATAACAGGTTAGGAAAACACACTGTGTACCCAGGAACAAAACAAAAATAAAAATTTGTTACATAGTGTTATTTGTGCCACTCAAAAATCAATTCCTGTCTAAAACAAGACAGAGTGGACACAGGCCTCACCCACAGGAGTCTCACTTCTCCTGTTGTCCAGAGGCAGTGTTGGTGCTTTCGTTTGCCTTTGACAGTGTTTTGACCAGAATGTCCTCAGTGATTTTGACTGGTTTCAGTCGTGCGTTTTCTACCAGTGCTAAAGGGGAAGTCGTGTTTTTTCTCCTGCCTCTTCTGCAGCCAGATGGAGCTGGTTTAACATGGAAGTGAGAGTCTCGTTTGGGAGTCCCGTTTACATATGCACACCAAAAATAACCATAATATTCAGGAAAAAGCATTGTGTAAATTTATACTAGGCCTATGAACAGAATTTAAAAACTGGTATATAGTTTAAAGTCTGCTCTTTCAAAACACATTCAAACGGAAACTCAGACTGCTGAGGATTGGATGTTACATCCGTTTAACCCGGTGATATGACTTTGATGCGGAGACATGTCAGACGACTCCAGAGGGTTAAATAGCTCTGTTGAATGTTGATGAACATGTTGTGTGGGCCGCCCGAAGAGGAGGTACTGCTGGCCCAACACCAGAGGGCGCCCTGCCTGATGTCGGGCTTCAGGCACCAGAGGGCGCAGTCGCCTCGCAGGAGCTCCAGGAGCCCGGAGCTGACAGCTGTCAGTCATCATCTCATCACCACATCACGTCCA
The DNA here is from genome assembly GCF_902500255.1 of Thalassophryne amazonica. NCBI lineage: Eukaryota > Metazoa > Chordata > Actinopteri > Batrachoidiformes > Batrachoididae > Thalassophryne > Thalassophryne amazonica. The sequence goes on along the minus strand of NC_047111.1, from coordinate 115,626,102 downwards.
TAAAAGCCTGGGAGAGACACCATAACTCCGCAGAGTTATCAGCTTACCCAACAGGTAACCGACTCAGCCGTCTTGTGCTGTACGCACATGTTTTGCTTCTGATCTTTGCAGTCGTGATCCTTTTGTATACTTACAGCTTGGAGCTGGGTTTGTGGAAGTTTGGAGGAGCTGGTGTTTCCACTCCTCACTTTCCTAACTTTCTAAGTGTTACATTAGGCACTGCACGTTTTCAGTGTTCCTGTTTTCTGGGAGTGGTGGATTATTCCCTCAGGAGAGGAACTGAACTTTTGTTGACTGTTGCTGGGTGTACACCCACCCACCGTAACCTGTTTGTTTTCCCTGCCAGCAGTACCGGATCTGACAGCCGGGAGCAGTGGCCACCTGGGGACTCGGGATTTGGCGGCTCCGGTGGACTGCAGGTCTCCGTTGGCGGTGGAACCTTGTGGGTCCCGGCTCTTCTCTGGATGGGCATCTCCTATCCTTGGGCCTGCCCACACGTCACCTTTTTTTGTGGAACTTTATTTGACAGACTAAAGCAGTATTCGACCTGTAGTGCACATTTGCAATATTAAATTGTATTTATTGGCATCTCTACTGTCCGTTCTTTTACGCCCCCTGTGTGGGTCCGTGTCTTACACTTTCCCAACAGAACATACTGATTTATACATGAATGCCTCATAGAAAAGTGATTCCAAAAATATGGAGAAGGTACTGCAGGTGCAGTAGTACACCAGTGCTGCATTTAGCTGCATCCACCACACCACAGAACCACACTGAGTCCTGGATGGCAAATAACTGGTCCACCCCTATCTCTGGTAAGTAACCAACCCTTCCCTTGTCTTTCTTCAGCTGCTGGGATACTAAACACAAAGGCACCTGCATGCTGGATCATACTGTATGGTCAAAATTTCACAGCTGAGGTTCCCTCACTATGCAAGAGACCTCATGAATCCATAACCTCTTTACAGGCATCTCCCAATCTCAAAGGCAGAAGAACCTAAGAGATGAACGCCACTGCCAAGATAAGTCAATGTCTGTACAATGTTCAATCCTTTTACTGCATACAGACAGGTACAATTCTGACAGCTGTCCACAAAGTACCCAAGAGATCTAGTGCAAAAAACTCCCATCTTTGCCTGAGGTCACTGGTTACGTAGGGGTGGCCAATTAAAAATTCAGCAAACAGGATCCATGAAGGTAGACATGAAAGCTACATAGCACTCTGTGCAGTAATCTAAAGCAGACATGGCAGGAGTTTTCAGTTCTCCCAAAGCAGACCATCAGGCTAATTTAATACAGGCTCCAGAATCTTGTAGTACATCATTACACTGGTGGAGTCTCCAGGCGTTTGGCATAGGAAGACATTAATCCATACTATAGCTGCTTTCTTAAAAGCATTATCACAACCCAAGCTGGCTTCAGCAGATTGTTTAGAGATATAACAAGTCCGGGAAACTACACGTAAGACCCTTAAAATATTGTTTTAAAGGTTGTAATCACCATGAAATCATATTTTGGACAGACTTTCAGATCATCCAGTTCACTGATTACTGCTTCAGTTAAACATGAAACCATTACGCTTGTCAAACAAGCACTTCTGTGAACCCTTGCACATTCAGCATTAGTTGAACATAATACTGTTGTAAGTGCATGCACAGATTTATGCTGTAACGCAGCCATGCACTCACCGCTTCAAATGACAACAGGCAGTAGAGTGATATTTCTCCTGCTATCTTCTACATTGTGGGAGGCGTACAATATATTTATGATGGTGACAGCATACAGAGTGTGGGCTGGCAGACTGTAGGCAAGCCAACTAGTTCCAACCCCAGCGTCTCTGATTATATTTTACAGATCTGTCTGGCAAAAGAAAATTTCCCTTGCAAAACAGCTCTTTCTTGACACCGAGAGATGAAAGACGGGGCTACGACGAGAAGCATATTCAACAACCCGGGCTTTCAGGCACAGCTTTGTTGGATTTGACATTCACAAGATCAACATGCACACACACTCGTACAACGTGCTCACGTGCTGCGTTTTCAAGCAGCCGCTGGCGCACCGGGAAACATAGCAACCCGCAAGAAAACTAAACAGTTTTTTAAAGGGGATGTCAGCTTGTGACGCTGACTCACAATGCAACCTGTAAATGAATGTGTGTTTAGGATAAACACTTCACTTCCTGTGAAGTGCCAAATCTTTACAGCATGCAAAACCCTTGGAAGTGCAATCCTTTGACAAATCTCGCTCACCAGGACTCTTGAAATATGAAATAGCCTTCCCTTTTCACTCTCTGGTATTTTGCAATCTGTGCATAATACAGTGGGAGCTCTTGTACAGGTGCTACATATTGTACCTCCCCTCCAAAGTAATCCTCCAGATGGAAATTGACATTTTTTATAAAAAATAATTCAAAAATGTATGAAATGAACATCAATCACAAGAGCGATTTAAGTGTGATTACACTTAAAGAACACTGAAAGAAGTCACTATCTTGAGAATGGAAGAGAAGAATCACAGGCAATTAGTGTTGCCCAAATGAGGCCTCATAAATCATTTGTGTTTTTTTTCTGATCTCACTAGATGGCGATGTCTTACTTGTTTTTTTTTTTTTCAGGGTGTAACGGAAAACAAAACATGGTTCACATTAATCACAGTTTTTAGTCACACGCTGGGTCAGTATCAGGGAAAAAAAAATGGGGATAACCAAACAAGGCTCTCCCTAAGCAATGAAATAATGTTACAAACTCATTGCCAACATGCTGAGTTTTCAAATTTAGTGTGTTCCCTCTTGGTTTTGTTGGGGAATTTTGCTTATGTTTTTTTCAAAATTCATCAGTTTGCAGTCACACAGCGTAATTTTCTTCAGAACCACTGTTTTCCTGTGAAACAGTGTTCGTGTCACAAAAGGCAAGAGCTTCTCTCAGAATTTAGAAGAATAGGCCTGAGAAATTTCTGTTAGAAGTATTTTAGACATAGAATCAGCAGGTTAGGTGAACTGGAAACGTTATCATTGCCCAGGTCTCGTTTGTAAAAGAGATCTTGATCTCAATGGGGCAAACCTGGTTAAATAAAGACTAAATTAAAGTGAGGGGAAGTGTGGGTTAGGGCTGAAACGATTCATTGAGTAATTCAAATATTTCAAATTCTCGAGGCAAATTCTTTGCCTCGAGAATTTGAAATATTAGTTTGTTTGCTTTGTTTAAAGCTGTAGTACATACACCAGGCCTGTATGTGGTGCTGTAACGCTCCCACAAAAAAACACAGAAGATAACCATAGCGCTAATCAATGTAGCAGGCGATGCTACAAGTTTACAAAGCCACACGCTGAGTAAAATAAAGCCTTTTAAGAGAAAGGGTCCACGCGGATCATCTGAAACGGACTTATTGCGCATTTAAAGTGAAGCAGTGTGTTTGTATATATATAAAAAAAAAAGATGTTTTGCTCCACTGGCCGTTCTCCACCTCCGCAGATGAAGCGAAAGGACGCACACTTTAAATGAGTCATGTTGAATGATGAAAAAAAAGCTTTAATTCAGAGTTGGTAAGAGTTTTTATCAACAGGCAGCTTTTGTGGAAATGCTGCAATCCACAGCTGTTTTACAAAAAAAAAAAAATTTGACGTTGGTTTGAGCTGCTCTGTACGGTATGTATAAATATACACTAAACACTGAATAAATCACAGTAATAAAAAGTACAAATGAAATATGCAATAAGAAGGAAAAAAGAATACACTGTCCGCAGACTGAAGATTTCACAGACTGCCTGGGTTTATGGTTTGGCAAAGCTCTAAAACTCTTAATATGAAAAAATTAATAATAACCCGGCAAAACAGAGAGAGGGAACACCCTAAACTTAAAAATCTACATGATGGCACAGCAACATTGTGCTACTGCTTAGGGAGAGCCCTGCCACTACTGATATTATTTAAAAACACAAAGGTACTTTTTAATCCAATTACTCAATCAATCAATAAAATAATCGATAGAATATTCGATTCCAAAAATATTCGACAGCTGCAGCCCTAGTGTTGGCTTTTTAAATACTTGAAAGACAGTGGACTTGAGAGAATTCAGTACTGCTATTATGGACCGATGCAGTAGGTGGCAGCAATGCAACAATAAGGATGCCAGCTGCCATTAAACAGCACAGAAGAAGAGAGGGTACATTTGGTTTGTATCACAGGAGCGCATTTTGAGGTCAGAGTGCATTTCTGCATTCAAAAAATGCCTCAAAAAACCTAAAAAAAAGTATAAAAAGTCTTTAATTTATTCATATTTGTTGTTAGTCTGGGTAAATCGTCAGACTTGGACCCATTGATTGTACAGCTAAACTCATTTCCTCACCAGAGCATGCGCAAGGGTTCATTTGTTTTATATCACAGGAGGCCTTTCTGTGTTCACAAAATACCTCAAGAAACCGCAAAAAAATGCATAAAGTACTTCATTTACTCATATTTGTTGTCAGTCTGGGTAAATCTTCAACTTGTTCCCACTGACTGTGCAGCTAATCTCGTTTCCTCAGTGGAGTGTGCATGAGACAAAAACTAATGTGTTTTCGTCACGGAGAGTGGTTGGAGCTATCTCTGACCACCGTAATGTGAATTAAAGAACAACCAATAAGGAAATCATTAAGCAAAAAGGCTATTGATATCGAATCATTAATCGATTCTTAACAGGAACCAGTTTTTTAATCTCTTCCTTTCTTTCTAGAGTTCGGTGGAGACCAGCACTGTGGATTAGTGGTTAGCACTGTTGCCTCACATTGAGAAGGTCATGGGATCGATTCCCACCTGTGGCCTTTCTGTGTGGAGTTTCCTTGTCCTCGCGTTTGTGTGTTTCCTCCCACTTCCAAAGACATGCAGGTTAGGTGAATAGGTTTCAAAGCAAGTCTGCATGGAGACTCAGTCAGGTTTGACTTTAAATACTGTGACCATGATTTTTAGTCCTGTGTCTCTATCTGCATGTATGTAGACCAAAGTTGGTGGAACAGAACAAGGTTGCAATTTGGACCCAATGCTTCTGGTGGGCAAAAGAGGCCTCAGCACTTACAAATAAGCCACATGCATCCGTTCCACAACCGCTAGCCGCATCAAAAATTTGTCTTGCAAATGGACAAAATATGTGCAAAGATTTAATCTGATAATACGTGAATGTTAAATGCACCCATTCACACAGATGCACACACACACACGTGAGTTTGTTAAGGCACTCAACAGCATACCAAGAGCAACTTGGGGATTAAGGATCTTGCCGAAGGGTTCTTAGGGATTTTCTGGTCTAACAGGGATTTGAAGAGAGAATCTTCTGGTCTCAAGTCCACCACGTTAACGTTTCAGCCATTACCGCCCTATTCCAAAAATACAGGTGCTCTGCAAAGATCCTCAACACATCGGAAGTACTCGCAACACAAAAAGCATTTTCTAACCTGAGGACCTTACACTTAAGTAAATTCTATATATAAATACTGAGCCCTGTGGGGGAAGGTGCTCATCTCCAGATTTTGTAGAATCAAAAGGGTGAGCGTCTACAATTCTCTCTGGACAGGATGCCATTTACTTCCATAACCAAAGCCGGTACCCATTTACAGCTGGGTGGAATGAGACAATGTCGATCAAGTGTCTTGTCCAAGAACACAGACAGGATTCAAACCTCGGATGACATAGTGGTGGATTTGCTCCTTAGCCACCCGCTTTATCCAACATTTACGGTACGGTCACATTAGCTACAAGCAACAGCAAGAGACAGAGGAAAAGTGACAACTTGCCATTTATTTTCAATCAGAAAGGGTGTTTTGCAGCGTCAAGAGAAAACGGTCCCTCTGCCACCAAACAGGCGGGACCAAAATAGACATGAAGTGTACTTTATGCAAATACTGAGCAACGCGACACAATGACTGTGAATCCGACTGAATCAGCAGCATATCAGCTGACAGCTTCCTCAAACAAAAAGCGTTCAAGATGACGGAAGATGCGCCGAAACATCTTATTTCTGTATAAATGTAGCACATTTCTCATACACTTTGAAAAAGTTAGCGAGAAATAAACACTTCTAAATCTAAAAACGCTGTTTTTGTAAGCACCTCTGAAGTGAGTTACAAAACATGATTGTTGATTTTATTGTTGAGTTTCTTGTGTTGTGTGTACAGTTGTTGGGTGCCTGGTGGTGCGCTGTGGTACATGTGTTTAGACATCTTGTTGCACTCTAAATCTCCTTTTTAAGGATAAAGTGTAACTTGAAGTTAAATGATGTCACATTGATGTGGTGTAGGACTTTATGATTGATGACTGATGTGATACGACACATATGGATGACATGACCTTTGACCTTGGATGACCTTGAAATGTCTTAACTGCTTCACTCAAACAGTTTGGAGTTATAAGCATATTATGGCATCACTGAATCTCAAAGGAATCATTTTCATGACTCTGTGTCGGATCCAAGGGACAGTGTTACACTCTGACTGCCTCTTCTTGTTACACCTGAAACAAATTCATTTTTATGTCAAATTATACCTTTTGTGGTTACAATTTGAACATATTAAGTCTGTGTAGTGTGAGTATGAGAGCTTCTTCATAGCACTGACACCATTCTGAGATGTTATATCTTTCCTCCAGATCGCTCCAGATATATTTGTGATTTAACCGAAGTGTTTAACTGAACTGGCATTCAGCTTCATGGCAACTAGGGATGGGTATTGATAAGATTTTATCGATATCGATGCCATTATCGATTCTGCTTATCGATCCGATTCCTTATCGATTCCCTTATCGATACCTCGTGAATTTTGTACTAAAAGTAGGCTTTACAGTTTTTCATTGAGTCTTAAAGTAAATAAATATGAAATTGGTCACTGTATCCTTGATCTCTGGACATAAATAAAAATTAACAAAACAATGTTTCGCTTTGAAGTTATTAATTCGACTGGACTCTATCGTTCTAACTTGACTCGTCAGAGCCGCGCAGCGTTTGGAGCTGTGTGAACAGAACGGAGGACAATTCTTGTTTCTTTCTCGCAACAAGACAGGAGTCCCAGTTAGTAACTTTAATCCGCACAAAAGTGACTCACGATTGACATATTCAGGGATGAAAGTGGTGAAAAACAAAAAAACCTGAAACCCAAAATTATCCCCAACACCACGTGCAAGAAAATGTTTGAATTCTAGAAGCTCTGAAATGCAATCTGGGACTATTCCAGACAATAAACTGCAGTGAGTGCAGCATCCATTTAGTGAGAAAAAAACCCAACTTTCCTTATTCAAATTCATTCCAGTAGTATTCTGTTCTTACTAGGATGCAGCAGTTTTCTAGTTTGTCAGATAGTTCTGGAGGAAATCACTGAAGAAATTAACACATTGAAAATATGGTTTGACCGAAACAAACTGTCATTAAACTTAAATAAGACAGGGATGAAATGGAGGCGTAAGAGTCACTAGGTGTTCACAGGAAACACTTATTTATTTGTATATTTATTTATTTATGTTCATTGTTAGTTAGTTTTATATTTTCTGTTGTGTTTCTATTCAGGTTCTTTTTGTCTCTTTCTCTAAAATTGTATATAATAAGTATACGAGGTCTATTAGAAAAGTATCCGACCTTATTATTTTTTCAAAAACCATATGGATTTGAATCACGTGTGATTACATCAGACATGCTTGAACCCTCGTGGGCATGCGAGAGTTTTTTCACGCCTGTCGGTTACGTCATTCGCCTGTGGGCAGTCTTTGAGTGAGGAGTCGTCCACCCGCTCGTCGATTTTTTTCATTGTTTAGGAATGGCTCAGAGACTGTTGCTTTGTTTGATAAAAATTTTTTCAAAACTGTAAGGCACAACTGAGTGGACACCATTCAATAAATTCAGCTGGTTTTCGGTAAAAATTTTAACGGCTGATGAGAGATTTTGGTCTGTAACTGTCGCTTTAAGGACGGTCCACGGCGCCTGACGGCGATCTGCGCTTCGAGACGGCAGCGTCTCGCCGTTTCAAGTTGAAAACTTCCACATTTCAGGCTCTGTTGACCCAGTAAGTCGTCAGAGAACAGAGAACTTTCAGAAGAAGTCGGCATGAGGAGTTTATTCGGACATTCCATTGTTAACGGTCATTTTGTAATGAAAGAACGTGCGGGCAGAGTCGCATGTCGGGCTGGACCCGACCGCGGGGGGTCGCGGCAGGAAAAACACCTCCGTTGGAAATCTTAATGGGCAAGTTGGAACATGCCCAAGCTGTTAAACAATTTTCAGTTACTCACTTGTTGAAAGCCATCAAAAGCCGCCTGAATTTTACAAATGGTCTTCAACACGGAGGTGTTTTTCAGGTCACGGCGCACACAGATTTGCGTCGTCGTCACGGAAACAACTCGGCGAATTTGCGCGCACGTTCTTTCATTACAAAATGACCTTTAACAGTGGAATGTCCACATAAACTCCTCATGCCGGCCTCTTCTGAATCTTCTCTGTTCTCTCACGACGTCCTGGGTCAACAGAACCTTAAATTAGGATGATTTCAGCTCGAAACAGCCAGACAACGTCGCCTGGGAGCGCTGCGCGACGTCCCGCTCCGTGGGAAGTCCTTACACCGACAGAAACACCCCATAATCTCTCATCAGCCGTTAAACTTTTCACAGAAAACCAGCTTAATTTCTCGAATAGTGTCCACTCGGATATTCCTCACAGGTCCAGAAAAAATTTTGATAAAGCAACGCGCGCCGTCTCGAGCAGCGTGTGAAACAAAGGAATTCAGCCGAGAGGGCGGGACCACATCTCACTCAAGGCCTGCCCACAGGGAAATGACGTCACCGACACGCGTGAAAAAACTCACGCATGCGAACGAGGGTTCAAGCATGATTGGTGTAATCGCATGTCATTCAAATCCATATAGTTAAAAAAATAAATAAAAGGGTCGGTTTATTATCTAAAAGACCTCGTATATTGTATATAATAATCATTAGATTATTAATATATAAACAAAAATAAATTTAAGAAATATTATAATTTGAAAACAAATGCACCTGAACGTGATGACAGCTGCAACTGCTTAATACTAACTTTTAACATTAAAGATGCCATAGACATGCTAACGTGTTAGCATCGCTCCTGTTTTAAAAGTTATAAAATACATCTATCAACTGTTTCAGAAGACCATAACAGGTCGGTTTAACGTAAAAAAGGTAAATAATACTCACAGACGTATGCTCTTTAGGGTTTTAGCGGGGGAAAATTAAGCAAAAGAAAGAAATAAACGAAGCAATAGATTGAACCATTGCTTCAATCTGCGAAGCACTGCTTCGACTGGTTCAAGGTTCAAAGCAAAGCCGCACTGCAGAAAAGTTGATCATGGACCTGCTGCAGGGTCTGTAATCAATGTAGAGAAATGATCATTTTCCTGACAAACACCCCTCAAAACAACGGCCACTCTGAAGGACCGATATCAGAATCATTAAGCACAAAGCTGATTGATGTCGGTGGATCGAATCATTTCTTAACGATACCCGAAAGGAACCGGTTCTCAATACCCATCCCTAATGGCAACAGTAAACACTTTGTCTCTTTTAATGAACAGAACAGCAAGTTGGAGTGTAACGACCATTTAACACCATTTAACACAAACATGACAACTGTGGTTTTGCATGTCCTTATCCATTTCTCAGTTCAATTCAATTTATTTTCATTCATATAGCACCAAATCACAACAAAGCTGTCTAAAGGCGCTTCACACAAGTAAGGTCTAACCTTACCAACCCCTAGAGCAAGCACACAGGGGATAGTGGTAAGGAAAAACTCCCTCTGATGATTTGAGGAAGAAACCTCAAGCAGATCAGACTCAAAGAGGTGACCCTCTGCTTGGGCCACTCCCGTCCCATCCCACCGATATCAATAGTCTTTCTGCTTAACAATTCCCTTATCAGTCCTTCAGAGCAGCCGTTGTTTTTTAGTGTGTTTGTCGGGAAAATGGTAATTTTTCTACGGTGATTGCAGACCCTGCAGCGGGTCTGTAATCAACCGCTTCTGCAGCGCACACCACTTTGAAACGTGAACCAATGAAGCAATGCTTCGATCCACTGGCTCGTGGTTCTTTGATTCGCTGCTCTTCAGAAATGGCAAGTCCGCTTCTTAACTCCTCTCAAAGCCATTAAAATATCATGAGTCACTTTTGTGTGAATTAAAGTCACTAACTGGGACTCTTGTCTTGTTGCAGTCAAGAAACGAGAATCGTCCTCCGTTCCATTGGCACAGCTCCAAACGCTGCGCGGCTCTCTGGCAAGACAGAGTCCAGTCAGAATTAATAACTTCAAAATGAATCGCTGCTTTTAATAAAGTGACACCCCTTTACAAATGCTGTAATACAGACAAGAAACTACAGTCGACTAAAGCATTTTTTTCCTCCCAAAATGAGACGTTCTACATTCTTTATGAATTACATCCTGACATGCAGCACAGCTGCAAGAGCTCAGCTCAGATGTATGGAAAGACATTCATGCCAATAATGTCTGAAAAGAAATGCTTTTGACAAAAACTACAGATTTTGTTTATTCATATTTATGTCCAGAGATCAAGGATCCACCATGTAGAGTTTATTATGTCCAAAGTTTAAGGATCCAGTAACCAATTTCATATTTATTTACTTTAAGATTCAACAAAATGGTCTTCAATTTCAATTCAATTTCAAATTAATCGGCTTATCACAACAAAGGCTGTCTCAAGGCGCCTCACACAGAACAGTTCAACATAAAAAAATTAAATAAAAATAAAAAATTCAAATACATAATTAAAAACAGAAGTAAAAGAATAAAACAGATTTAAAAAATAAAAAAAACTATTCATAAGAAAGAGAATAAAAATAGGCTTTAAGTCTTGACTTAAAAATGTCCACGGACTCCGACTGATTCACAGTCACAGGAAGACCGCTCCACAGAGTGGGTGCACAATAAGAAAAAGCTCTTTGACCCACTGACACAGAAAACCTGTACAGCCTACTTTTAGTACACAAAGAATTCACAAGAGGTACCGATAAGGGAATCGATAAGGAATCGTATCGATAAGCGGAATCGATAATGGTATTGATATCAAAAAAATCTTATTAATACCCATCCCTACCCACAAGAGGGCTTCTTTCTAAATAATACACATGCTCACATAATCCTGAAAATCAGCGGTGCTGGTGCAGGACTTTTAAGCACATTTTACTATCCTTGCTCTTCGATACATCTTTTATCAGGCTTAAAACTGTCGTCTCTGGGAGGAATAAAGTCCAGGATTACCGCACCCCACCACCCAAGTGAAATCTCGAAGCATGCCACTTGAGCAACTATAAACCAATGTTTCAAATTACAACATTTACGATCTCAGCCAAAAAAAAGACAGTCTCTTTAAGTTGCATCATTAAATCTTGGTTCGATTTCCAACATTAAGTATTTAGATGCAACAGCAGTAATTGCTCAGTTTCCATTTTACACACATCCAACAGGCTCAATATCAGAGTTGCCTGACGTTAAACTTATATCATCAAAAATAGATGGGTCATAAATTATCAGAAGCAGCAACAGTTTTCTGGTCAGTAATGGAACTAATAAAGCTGAGCTGAATGCAGGCATCTAAGTTTTTGGACGGACTGCAAGACGCTTTATAGTCCTCCTTCGAGCCAGTTATTCCCTATATAGTTTTAGGTCGTCTGCCAAGATCTTTAACACTGTTAGATGGTTTTAGTCCAACAACAGACTTCAGCTGAGAGAAAAAACAGATAAGGTTTGGCCCTGATCTCAAACAGAAACCTATTCTGATCACAGCAAGGGGCTCATGCAAACTTGTGACTGCGTAAGCGAATATGATGGTATGCCACTCTTTGGTAAAAATTTAATGACCTCAAGGTGCAAGGACCTCAAGGTGCAAGGACCTCAATAGTAGCCACAAAGGAGGCACCTGGCTAGAACAGCACCAAAGGTGGAAGGTTGGACGGAATGTTTTGGTCTTTTACAGCTTGTGGATCAGATCTATTTTTTTTAGTTTGTTTCGATTTCCAAAACTCGTTTTCTGATACGACTTCTCTCGTCTCACATTGTTTTATACACCTCTGATGCAATGCGTGTCAGGAAAACTACATTTGTTACATAATATTTTGTCCAACAAATAAATGGGATATATTACTGTATTTCGCACTGGAATACAAGTCGCATCTGTCAAAACTGCATCATGAAGAGGAAAAAAAATCGGAGTAAAAGTCGCATTTATTTGTGAAACATATATTTCACAAAAATGCAAAAAAAAAAAACAAACATTTCATTATTCAACAACACAATGGTCCAAAGAACACTGGCTGAGCATCTTTAATGATGAAATTCCTCCATCAGGTATCTGGGATTACACTCCTGGACAGGGTGAGCAGCTCAACTATCCGGGAGAGACTCGGAGTAAAGCTGCTACTTCTTTGCATCTAAAGGAGCCACCTGAGGTGGTTCAGGCATCTTGTGAGGTTACCCCCCTGGTCGGGGGGAATACTTGTTGGAATGTAGGTTACAGGCTCCCAAGTTAGAAAAAAAGAGATTTATTGTTCGGGAAATATGGTAATTACTATGACAGGCCTACTCAAATGTTTTGAAGACCATATCTCAAACATGTGGAAACAGAATAATCCAGAACTTCTACTTTATAAAATGTCATGTGGAAATTGTGCTGATTTCCCCAAGAAGTTCTAGCTTGGCTGTGTGGGGTCCATGTCCTCCCAAGCAGGTACACCACTCAGCAAAAGTTGGGAAAAGTCTGAAAGCTAAGTGTACTCTCAGCCATATCACCCCTGCCCAAGACCAAAAACAGGCCCGGCGCAATGCTGTGTAACTCCAAGCAAAGCTACGAGTTCTATTAGAAAAGTATCCGACCTTTTGTACTTTTTGCAAAAACCTGATGGAATTGAATCACGTGTGCTTGCATGAGCCAACCTTCAACCTTCGTGCGTTCTTCCTGTTAAAAGGGAGTTTTTCCTTCCCGCTGTAGCCAAGTGCTTGCTCACAGGGGGTCGTTTTGACCGTTGGGGTTTTACATAATTATTGTATGGCCTTGCCTTACAATATAAAGCGCCTTGGGGCAACTGTTTGTTGTGATTTGGCGCTATATAAAAAAAAATTGATTGATTGATTGATTGATTGATTGATTGATGCGTGATTTTTTTCACGCCTGTCGATTGTGTCATTTGCTTGTAAGCAGCCTGTGTGAGGATGGGTGGAGTCTCTCGTCGGATTTTCTTTGCAAGGAAAATGGCGGAACAACTGGAGCAGCGCAACTGCATCAAATTTAGCCAGAAACTTGGCGACAGCCAGGTGGAAACCATTCGGATTATTCAGACGACTTTCGGTGACAATCCTCTGGGCATCACACAGATTAAGGAGCGGTACAACCGGTTTAAAGACGGCCGCACAACGGTGGAGAGCGAGCCGCGCTCCGGGCAGCCATCAACATGCTGAAATGACCGGATCATTTCCAAAGTGAACGCTGTGGTGATGTGGGACAGTCGTGTGACTATCTGAGAAATTGTGGAAGAGGTGGACATCTGCACCTTTTCAGTACATTCCACTGTGACAGAAGATTTGCCTGTGAAAAGAGTGGTGGTGAAATTCATGCTGCTGCTGACGGTGGCGCAAAAGCGCCTCTGTGTTGAAGTCTCACATGCTGTGACATGCTGTGACATGCCCACCTCTTCCACAATTTCTCGGATAGTTACACGAATGAAAAGTCACCGAAAGCCGTCTGAATCATCCGAATGGTTTCCACCTGGCTGTCGCCCAGTTTCTGGCAAAATTTGATGCGGCGCTGCTCCAGTTGTTCCATCTTTTTCCTTGAAATGAAAATCCGCCGCGCGCACGACACACGTCCCACACAAAGGCTGCTTACCAGGAAATGATGCAATCGACAGGCGTGAAAAAGTTCACGCATGCGCACGAAGGTTCAAGGTTTGCTCATGCAAGCACACGTGATTCAAATCCATCAAGTTTTTGAGAAAAATAAAAAGGTCCGATACTTTTCTAACAGACCTCGTAGTGTACACGCCATTAGGGATGTGAATCGCACAACAACTCACGATTCAATTCGATTCCTATTCTTGGGGTGACGATTCAATTCAGAATCAATTTTCGATTCAAAGAGCTCTGAGAAATAGTTATATTACTTAAAAAAAGTTTACGTTTAAGAAAATGGAGCTTTACAAATTTAATCAAGTGATTCTAGATGTAGATTTACTTATCTGCTTTGCTCGTTCAGAGTTGGCTGGCAGTTCAGCGAAGCGCTGGTCAGTAGTCGGCAGAGACCGCTGCTCCGCTCCTTTTAGCTCCGGGTGATCGCGTCGCATGTGGGCTTGTGGATTTGAAGTGTTTCCGAAGTACGTGACTTTCATTTTTCAAATTTTGCATACTGCATGAGTCATGTCAAGCTCCTTCTTATGCAGCAAATAATAAAATCCAAAATGTGCCCAAACATTTGCCTTCAGCAAAGACGGTGCTGGTTGAATTAGCTCTTTGTCCGCCATGCTAAACTTTAGCTCACGAATGTTTGAAGCACGTCGGACCCTCCCCTCGCAGGGATGCTGTAGTACGGAGGCCGTTGCCTGACAAACAGTACATGCAGCAAGTAAGCAAGAAAATGTTTTAAAAAATGCTTTTTAAAAATTGATTCTTGGACATTTTGGATCGATTCAGAATCTTAATAAATAAGAATCGCGATTCGGATGTGAATCAATTTTTCCCGGCACCCCTACACGCAATCCTCAACTTGAGATATCATGGGGTAATTCTTCCTGTGCTTGGCATGAAGACACCAAATTGTAGCATACCTGACATTTTGTTTTTTGTTTTGTTTTCAGGTGCTGGCCACCTCAGAAAATTTTTGCTCAAAACTGGCACAAGTTTAACTGACTTTTCCCTATTTGTGCTGACAGACGTCAAGCAGCATGCCGACCTCCTTCCAGGCAAGAGACGAGCTGTGCCATGGCGCTGCTTGGGAAACCTCTGCGCTGAACTTGGCCAGGTATGAGAGGTGCTTAAATGTATCCAGTTCCATGGTGAAGAGGGGCTTCACACATGCTACAGTTGGCGGCTGTAAATGAGGGCTTGTAACTGCAGCCACCTGTCCAGGGCATTCCTAAGAAGTCAGTGAGTTTGGTGGTTGGAGGTAAAAAGTGCTTGAAATCAGGGGAAGACAATGTTATCATGCAATCCAAGCATGATGTTCAAAAGTAATCACAAAAGCATAATGTCACTCAAATCATCGACAATGATTTGTTTAACCTCTGGCTGGGCAGCGCAGCGCTAGTATACATTATGCTCTCTTGGCAAAGGCGCAATCAATGTTTCATTTATAGGACAAGGGAGAGGCCACTGAGAGGGGGAAGAATGGAAGCGAGCAAGAGGCAGATAGACAAACAGAATGAGCTGAAGCCTGAGCCCTGTGGGAGAAATGGCGGAACAGCGATGACCTGCAGACACGGAGGAGCTGTTGACAAGCAGAAGCCTCCTCCCCCAATCCATTGTTCCCAGTACTGCACTTACAAGAGCATGTGCACAGCACTGACAACATGACAACCGCAGGACTCCCACCGTCGCGCTGTGCCCCACTGTACAGACCACAGGAGACACGATGTGCGACAGTGCATTAATGCACACACTGTTCCGTATATGTGCTCTGTGGTTAATTTTTGCAAGCTGCAGAGCCGGCACAAAATCACTTTCACTGCAAATGGAGCCGTGCCAGCTGCCTTATCTAATGTCAAGTGCCTGGAGGGCACAGAGCCAAACACTTTGCTTTCGGTCGAGAACACGTTACACAGACGCATATTAAGTTCATGTTTTTTAAAGGACTTTAAATATTTATCACGCGGCACCTCTACTGTAAGTGTGGGGGCTGCTGTGGAAATATTCACAGATAATGTTGACACAGAAGTGTGTGTTCAAAGGCAGGAGCAAAGATTTGCAAGCGCTCCCATTTTCACTTGCCACAGAATATAACGATGAGTACCGAACATCTTTAGCCTTCCATAGACTTACCTTTCTGGTAAATCCACCAAGAACATAAAATAAGAGACGGGTTGGACCAACCAAGAGAACTGCACCAAAAAAAGCCTAAAAGTGACAAAAGATTCTAAAGGAGCTCTCTCAAAATTTTTGGGAGATCAGTCAGCCCTGGTGCAACCTTCTTACAACAATATGAAAAAAGGTTGTTGTTTATTTTAGATTTTTGCAAATTTATTAAAAACAAAAAGCTAAGAAATCACATGTGCATAAGTATTCACAGCCTTTTCCATGAGCTCAGGTGCATCCTGTTTCCACTGATCATCCTTGAGATGTTTCTACAGTTTAACTAAAGTCCATCTGGGGTAAAATTCAGTTAATTGGCCATGATTTGGAAAGACACACACCCGTCTTCTAGGGATGTGGAGATTAATCGATACAAATCGGTATCTAGATACAAACGTGTGCGATGCGAGTGTATCAATTCATTCATCATAAACAAATTAAAATGCATGAAATACCAAGGGGTCAAATGTTTTTGCAAGCCACTGTATATATATATATGCATAGAACTGAATTGAAAACTGTCTTTATTTTGTCCATCTTACTGGTACACTGGCACCACCTTATGAATCACAGTACCTCTTTCAAGGAGCAGCTTGTCACGCATGTAGACAACCACCTTGTGGTCATAAATGATAATGCAGTAATTTTCATATACATGTCGCTTCAAAGCAGAAATCGCAGAACCAGCTAAACAAGTATTAAAACTGTGACTTGTAGTCCAGAAAATAGAGTACATCAACTACAAAAACATAACACATCCAAATGAAACATGCACTAAACCTCACCCAGCTGTGTGGTTTTGAAAAACCAAAATTCACATAGCAATGATTTTCAACAATACCAAATGACAGAACACGACTTAGAACTTCCAACAATACTCCACACAGCCTCAGAATGGTATGAGCTATGTCCCTGGATAAAGAAAAATGGCTGTAGTACTCTTAAACAGATACGGGAAAAAGATTTGCTCTGTATTCTAGATGAGGAAACTTTGCAGAGGATTCTTTCCAACACTGAAGAATATATCAGCGATGACAGAGGTAAATTTATTCAACATGAAATAATTCACAGATGCTGTTTCACTCCAACAAGGCTTCATAAAGTGGGCGTAATCAAAGATGATCTATGTTGGAAATGTAGAACACAACATGGCACATATATGCATGCAATATGGGAATGTCATATGGTATTTCCCCTATGGAGGAATGTTCTACAGTACATATGTAAATGGTTAACGTGATCTTAATGGATGATCAAGATTATAACTTCTCTGAGATAAATCTGCAGTGCCATACTTTATATGGAGTATTAAAAACTGGCCTAACAACCAGTACACGTATTATTCTGAGGAGTTGGAGGGAACTTCAAACTCCCACACCAAACATGTGGAGAGTTCAAATGCTGCATGTGAAAAGATACTGAGCAGACTGAACTGTAAAAATGAAGTGATCAATGAACAGTGGAATCGTTTCTGTGAACAATATGACCATTTATGGGACATCAGCATATAGGACACGGATAATGGACAGTCATGATATTTTTCACACACACTGTGCACTTCACTAGGACTTGATGTCTGCATTTCTAAGTTTTGATGTCTCTTGAGAGGTTTCCTGCCTTTTTTGTTATTTTTGTTTGTTATTTGTGCATTTGTTTTTATTTTGGGTGGATTCTGAATCTTAAGAATTGGAATTGAATTGATTCTTGAAATTTGAATCAATACCCAGTCCTAAAATTATTACCTTGGAAAAAACTTTCAAGGTCAAAGTCCTGTTAGAAGTGACTTTTCAGAAGCTAAACTATAATGTAAAATATACATTAAATTGGGTTTTCAATGTTAAATTTAAATGGCCACAGAATCTATAATCTGGATCAATCTTTGTCAGTCAATAAAGGATACAATTCTGCACAAGGCTCTCAAATATGAAAGAAATTTGATCTTTTTTAACAGAGGTATGAATTTTTGAAAATTCTTTCAGTTAAAGGACGGGGATTTCTGCAGTTTTCCAAGATTTTTCCCGACTTTGACTTTTGAGCTATGACCTTGAAAATTGTATCAGTTCTTGCCAATCAGGATATGAATCCTCTGTAAAGATTTTATAAAAATATATGAAAAATTGTGGGTTACAGGCTGTTCATAGACAAACAAATAGGTTGGTGTGTTGTGAAAGTGTCGTGACACGGACCCACAACAGGGGGCGTTAATGAACGGACAATGGATAAGCCAAAAGTAACAATTTAATGTTGTGAATCGCACAACGACGTACAGACAATAACAATATGCTGGACTGTCAATCATACACCAGGTGACGTGTGGGCAGGCTCGACGATAGAAGACGCCTGGCGAGAGAAGAGCCGGATCCCCACACAGCTTCCACTGCCAACGGAGCTGAAGAACACTGGAGCCGCCAAGCCCTGCGCCCCAGGTGGCCGCTGTCTTCAGCAGTCAGACCCGGTACTGCTGGCAGAGAACAGAGACCTCCTGATGAGTGTGAGTTCGCACACTCAGTAATCCCACAGTCAGTGTTTAGTTAGGAGGGAGAACCTCCACCTCCAATCACACACTCGTGCAGCTCCTGTTTCACCACTTATCTGGTTTGGGGTGTGAGGCGAAGCCGTCGCTGATCACACCAAACGCCAATCCCACAGATAAGGACACACCAGGAGAACGGCTGCAAAGAAGTTCAGATTAATACTCAATGTTTTGAGTCAGCAGAGAAAATTACCTGAATGGTAGCTGATTTCTCGGCGAGGAGGTGGAGTTGCAGTCCGGTCTTTGTAGTGGTGGTGATGGGTGACAGCTGGTGTTGATAGAAGACAGCTGTCACCTCCAGCGGCTCCAACGCCCTCTCGTGCTTGGAGCCCGCACTCCAAGCAGGGCGCCATCTGGTGGTGGTGGGCCAGCAGTACCTCCTCTTCAGCGGCCCACACAACATGGCGGTGGTAACTATCCATGTATTACTTTTGATTTTTCTGGATTATTTGTTACAGTTTTTACCATGCTGTAGAAAAATATTCTTCAGAAGAAATCCAACAATCCCAGTCGGTGCCGGGTTACATCACTGTAGCTAAAAGGAACTGCAATGTAAAAACGTCAATTTTCTTATAAGACGGTAGCAAAATCCATTCGTAAATCTTAGTAAAAATATCAATGTGGCAAAGAAGACACCTGCTTTTTCATACATGTGACGGATCAGAAGTCTGACCAGGAATAATTTTATAGAGCAGCCAGATGACAAGCGCGAAGACTCCTCACAGTCAAAATTTGAAATAACAGAAGAGATCGCATTCAGATTTCTGCAAATTCACTTGATACTCAGACACCTGAAACATCATCAGCAATTACAACCTAATGAATATGAACACAGAGGCTTAAATACAACTAACACATGTCTGCGTAATTGGCGGGCTTGTATTATTATAGTCTGCACCACAAAACAAACCTGCACAAACACAGGAGACTGTTGTGAAAAACATAATAGCTTATCATGGGGAATGCAAGCTGAGCGATAAGGCCTGTGAGGATCGCCTACAGGCTGCTTCCACTCACCGCCTCTACAGTACAGCAAACACCCTGCTATTAGCCAGCAAATATGAATCCAACTGAAAAGCCTGGAGAGAGCGAGAGAGAGAGAGTGTGCTCATGTTCACAAACACACACACACACACACACACACACACACACACACACACACACATACACACAGCTGCAGATGTACTCAACCAACAAAGACCACAATGGCATTTACATAAAAGCACCTTTGGTCTCAGAGTAAACCTCCTACTGACAAAACTCCTGCACACACAACAAGATTGTCCACCAGGACAGATACCACCAACCCAGTCTCACGCCATGATGGCGGCATCACAGAACAGTAAATTAATCTACTGGTTTGTGATGCCGTCATGAAAAGCGCCACATTTTCGCAACGGGAGCACAAATTCATTTCCCGACTGTATCACGAAATTCAGTGTGATGGGGGGAGTTGGTTAGGGTTAGGGGAAGGGATAGAAATAGCAAAATAAAAAAAAAACATCATGAAAATGTCTCATTTTGTGACAGCAGCATGAAAAAAAACCCTGTGAGACTGGGCTGGATGCCACGTCTAAATTCCAGGTGACACACACGAACACCTAACATCGCTCGCATGGCACTTAGAAAATGTGTGGCCAGTCACACTCTTGGCACGACAACAGACTGCAGATGACCACTGTCGTACTGCTGTGAAATCTAAGTTCCCCATGAGTGTGACTTTGCAAACACACACACTGACATGTGGGTGTGTGTGCTCCACACACAGGAGGTGTGGCTTCCAACAGAAACAGTTGTGAGACTCTGTGGATCTGGCCATTCCAGATGGACAACACCTACTGTGTTTGGACAGTTGTGGACTAACAACTGTCCACTGTGAGGCACGTGTGTCTTACGTGGGAATAAATAAAAACAAATGTATCATTGTGGCAACAAGCTGCAGCAAGCGAGCGCGTGCATGGAGCAGACACTGACAGCCCCCCAGGTTGAAACAGACCGCCAGATCAGAACATGCAGCAGGCAATCTGACCATCACATGACGCAGTGTCTGTGCTGCAGCATGCCGTCCACAAGACGCGTGTAGGGAAAAACACAAGCGCAGCCGACTGGACGCACCTGACCAGTAGATGTGGACATCAGGGCACACTGCTTCTCATTCATGTCATTTCATGGCCGTATGTCTGTGACCATGGGTCATCATCAGAGGAACAGGCGGATCATATTTGTATTGATAAATGCGGTGTTTTTATATGGTGTGGGATTTTTGTGGGGGTTTTTTTGTAATACTTCCATGTCCTTCGTGATATGAGGCAGATTCCCGCAGCTTTTGAAGAACAGTTCTGTAGCTCAGAGGTAAAGTTGCTGACTAGTAATCAGAGCTTTTGGAAGGCATGGGTTCACGTCCAGTGGATGGTATTTGATTTCCTTTTTTTTTTTTATTCCACATAAGCAGCACGATGTGGTGCACCTTGCACTGTTCCTGCTCGAAAGACACCGTCGCGTGCATGAGCTCTCGCACCAGGATCGTGCACGCCTGCCTGTTGGCTCAATGTTTTGTGCACTAATTTCGAACTGTTCTGCTGTATTTGTCGAAACGTCATCCAAACTTCGCACTATGTCTGAAGGGGTCTTTAACTTTGTAATTGTTTATATATGGCAAAACATATTTAAAATCCAGGTCACACAGCACAAAAGAAAGGACAATGAAGCCCAAATGAAACAAGAACTCTGGACTTACATTAACTTTTGGAGGCATCGTTTAACCGTCGTCCAGCTGGCACTTTGTCAAAATTTTTCAAACTGTTGAAAAATGTGAAAGAATCCCGACGACAGCCTCAATTCCTCCGTAATTACCTCCGCCAAGGAGGTTATGTTTTTGGTCATGTTTGTTTGTCTGTCTGTTTGTCAGCAGGATAACTCAAAACGTTTTGAACGGATTTTGATGAAATTTTGTGGAGTGGTTGGAAATGACAAGAGGAACAAGTGATTAAATTTTAATGGTGATCCGATCACGATCTGGATCCCAATGCTAATGTGTTAGCATGTCTATGGCATTTTCAATATTAAAAGTTAGCATTAAGCAGTTGCAGCTGTCATCACGTTCTGGTGCATTTGTTTTCCAATTGTAATATTTCTTAAATTTATTTTTGTTGAAATTTTGTGGAGTGGTTGGAAATGACAAGAGGAACAAGTGATTAAATTTTAGTGGTGATCTGGATCACGATCCGGATCCCGATGCTAACGCGTTAGCATGTCTATGGCATTTTCAATGTTAAAAGTTAGCATTAAGCATTTGCAGCTGTCATCGCGTTCGGGTGCATTTGTTTTCAATCAATCAATCAATCAATTTTTTTATATAGCGCCAAATCACAACAAACAGTTGCCCCAAGGCGCTTTATATTGTAAGGCAAGGCCATACAATAATTATGTAAAACCCCAACGGTCAAAACGACCCCCTGTGAGCAAGCACTTGGCTACAGTGGGAAGGAAAAACTCCCTTTTAACAGGAAGAAACCTCCAGCAGAACCAGGCTCAGGGAGGGGCAGTCTTCTGCTGGGACTGGTTGGGGCTGAGGGAGAGAACCAGGAAAAAGACATGCTGTGGAGGGGAGCAGAGATCGATCACTAATGATTAAATGCAGAGTGGTGCACACAGAGCAAAAAGAGAAAGAAACAGTGCATCATGGGAACCCCCCAGCAGTCTACGTCTATAGCAGCATAACTAAGGGATGGTTCAGGGTCACCTGATCCAGCCCTAACTATAAGCTTTAGCAAAAAGGAAAGTTTTAAGCCTAATCTTAAAAGTAGAGAGGGTGTCTGTCTCCCTGATCTGAATTGGGAGCTGGTTCCACAGGAGAGGAGCCTGAAAGCTGAAGGCTCTGCCTCCCATTCTACTCTTACAAACCCTAGGAACTACAAGTAAGCCTGCAGTCTGAGAGCGAAGTGCTCTATTGGGGTGATATGGTACTACGAGGTCCCTAAGATAAGATGGGACCTGATTATTCAAAACCTTATAAGTAAGAAGAAGAATTTTAAATTCTATTCTAGAATTAACAGGAAGTCAATGAAGAGAGGCCAATATGGGTGAGATATGCTCTCTCCTTCTAGTCCCCGTCAGTACTCTAGCTGCAGCATTTTGAATTAACTGAAGGCTTTTTAGGGAACTTTTAGGACAACCTGATAATAATGAATTACAATAGTCCAGCCTAGAGGAAATAAATGCATAATATCAATTGCCACTTTCCAAAGCCAAATGCTTCCATCTGCTTCAAAAGTGATCAAGCATAAAGTGGATGGCCCACAACCATTTTCACAGTGGATGCTGCGTGAGGACCCCACACAGCCAATTGAAAATCTGGATCTGATGGAGGCTCTAAAGCCGTTTCTGTCCGCACGATCCCTCCTACTGAGCATTTAGATCCACAGGCAAAGGCAGGGGGTGACATTTGAGCGAGAAACAGCCACAGAACCTTTAATTAGTGTTCCAATATTATTTAACCTGGAGAAAAAAATGTAACTGTATCCTGCACAGCGTATCCAAGCGTGGGAATATCCAAGCAAAGCAAATTGTTGGAATTTACCTGCTTTAACATCTGCCAACTTTCTAAATATTGCAAAAGCATGTAATTATGCATTAATGTTTGGCATTCAAGCCTGTGTAAAAAGATTTTATTTTTTATTTTAAGAAATGATGTTTATTGAGCAAAGCTTATCATGGAGTGCAGAAATGCAAGCAGATGGAAATGGAAACAGTGGTAGGCTGGCGCTGTTTGAAAGAAGGATCAGAGGAAAAGAGAAGGGATCAGAGGTTCAAAGCTGCAGGTGTAGATCACAACAGGGTTCTGTCCAAACGTCCACAGACCCTGTGGTGCAAAAACCCACACACAGCCTAACGTTTTTCTAATTGCACCTCCATTAGTATGCAGCATGCAGTTAAGCATGAAAAGACTAAAGTAAAAAAAAAAATGTGTCTAAATATATCATCATGGGGGTCAAAAAATAAAGGCGAGAGTGAGAGCGAGAGAGAGAGAGAGAGAGAGAGAGAGAAAGAGACTGTGGAGAGAGTTCTACTTCAAGGATGGCATTTTACAATCTGCTTGCACAAACATTTGTCTTTTTCCCCTCCTCGCATCTGTCTCTGGAATGTGCCAGTATCGAGACAGAGATGAAATGGAAAAGAAAAGGGTCTGGGCTCAGCACATACCGAGCAGTGAAATGTATTTTTCTAAACTGAGGCAAGTCAATTACTTCTGGATGAAGATGCAATTTGTCTCAGTGTTAATACTTGGATCAGGATGTTGTTTCACAGCTGTATGCTGCATTAAGTGTCTGGAAGACTAACGTCTTAAGGAAGACAAACCATTAATCCAATGTTCTTCAGCCACTACAGGTGCACCATTAGCCAAAGATTAGCCTTTAATGTAGACATAAGCAGCTGGAACACTGGTGTGTTCATTGATATTGGTTGCTGTCCATAAATCTGTGCAACAACAGCAATCAATCTTGCCAAGCAGTGCAACAAAAGCATTCTTCCTCTTTGACATGAGTTAAATTATCTACTGCATAGCAAACAGAAAGCTAGCTGATATTTCAGCCATTTTTTTTTCAGTTGTCAATGGAGTAAAAGTGATCAAAATGCAGTCACGCGAGGTGACCCAAAACAAAATGAAGACAATCCCACTGGAAATCCGAGTGAGAATGGACTGGTTCAAATTCAAGTCTTCCAGATCCAATATCATGGTCTTCACAAGGAAACAAGATATGTGGACACACTTATCAAGGTCTTGCTGGAGTCAACCATCACAAGTGCATCTGAATGTGATGAAAGTGTTTAAGTTGTAGAGATTCATTTCTCTTGTTCATCCTTCTAGGTTATTGTCTACTAAGAGCGAGACATGCCAGGAAACAGTCTATTGAGTCATGAAGTCCCTGGACAGAGATGTTTAGTGATGCTGACTCTTTTGGAAGAGAACAAATATCCAGGTCTTTAGGGTCCTGGTAATTCCAGTCTTACTGTGTAGGGACAAGGCAGCCGATCTGCTCTGTGTAAGCCTGATCCCGTCAGGTCTCAGAAGCTAAGCAGTGTGGGATCTGGTTAGTACTTGGATGGGAGACCTCTTTGGAACACCAGCGGCTGTGTGTGTTTCTCCAGATCACACTGGAGTTGGGTCAAGTTGTGTAAAACTTGTGCCACATGCCAATGCAGATCTGGCTGTAGTGACCCCAAACAAACCCGGAAGCAGGTGAATGGACAACAACAACTGTGTAGGGACAAGGGGCAGGGGTGGTGGCCAAGCGGTTAAGTGCACTTATTTCTAGAGCAGAAGGTTCCCGGTTTTCCATGTAAAGTGGAAAAAGTTGCATACAAAAGGGCATCTGGTGTGAAACCTGCCAAATCAACATGCAGATCCACCTCGGATCTGTTGTGGTGATGTTGAGTGAAACAAGGAAGAAGCCAAAGGGAGTCACTTATTGTGTAGTTGTGAGATTTGGACACTGACTTTGTGATTCCTTACTGTTCACGCCATCTGCTGTGCCGTGCACTTAAAAACCAGATAACTGTATTGTGTAAAACCACACGTTAGTACACATTACTGTGACCATTCTGCACACATGTTGAAAGGACATGACACAAGCAGACTCATCCGGTTCATGACATGTCATGTCCAGGTGAGTCATCCCAAGAAATGCCAGCTTAACACTGGAACCAGTACTTATCTCCAGATTCCCACACATATCAACAGTGCTTCTTTGAAGTCATCATTGATTTTGAATTGGGCATTTGAATTGGATGGCTGGGCCATTCTTTGGGACATCCTTAAAATTCATAAGATTCCCAGTAAGCTGCTGGACCAGCCTATACAAGTACTATCAGTGCAGTATTATAGTATTATATCAAAAACATGCTTATTTAGGGTCTGCTCCTTTCTTTGCCCCTGACCAAGGCAACGTCTCCACATCTGGTGTTGGTCCTTGGGTGCCGGACTGTGGCTGCCCACTGCTCCTAGTGGCTGGATTGTGTCCAACTGTAATTAGGATGGGTTAAATGCAGAGGACAAATTTCATTGTATGTATGTATATGTACCATGACAATAAAGACTCTATTATGATTATGATTAGTATCGAGCGGAGGCACAGTCTTCCCCTTGACAGAAAGCAATCATGTTACTCCCAACAAAGGCCAGTACCCATTTTAAGAAATATCTCTGCTGTGAAACGCAGTGTGACTTGGTCCTGCGTCAGAGAATATAGAGAATTAAAAAAAAAACAACAAATTAATATGCAGTTGCAGATTAATTAAAATAATATTTAAAAAAAAAAATCTGACATCAACACACTCTGAGGAACATGACGTCACTTGACTAGATGGTCGATCAGTCAGACAGCTGAGATAAGGTGTCTACAATGCTGCAAGATCAATGAGGCTTTCAACGACATCCTGATGAAAGCCTTCTTCACGTTCGAAAACAACTCAGAGGGACGACAGAACATCTGAAATGCATGTAAGTCTTGATGAAAAGCCCCCCTCCCCCGCAAAAAAATCCAAAATAAAAGGTAGATTATCACCTCTTGTGTCTGTTCTTTTTAAAGACATGTGCTGATGACAGCTTATTTCATTAATGTGTCAGTCATTGGGCCGTCACAGCGCATTAAGGCCTACCATACATCACTCACTGACACTTCCCAAAACGCGGCTAAATGAATATCTGCCACTGCTGCCAAAAGGCTGGAAGAAATACGTGTGCAGTAGGTGGAAAATGAATTAAAATACTGGAAAAGTGGGCTTATTCACAAGACAGAAATATCTATCAGGAAGCGGCGCCGCAAATGAAAGATCCTTGAAAAGGTTCCATCAACCGGGATTCTAGGAGAAACAAAGCTGGAAGACAACGCAGACTGATACTTAATGTCTCCTAATTGTTTGATACGTCGGG
Source organism: Thalassophryne amazonica (assembly GCF_902500255.1). Lineage (NCBI taxonomy): Eukaryota > Metazoa > Chordata > Actinopteri > Batrachoidiformes > Batrachoididae > Thalassophryne > Thalassophryne amazonica. Next base: position 115,599,591 of record NC_047111.1, on the reverse strand, counting down.
TTTTTCCTGTACTTTTTGGATGCAAGCTGTCAATACGTTTGATTTTACATTAGTCTCTTACCCCACTCCCCCCACCACAATGAAATACCAATCAATGCGTTCTCCACCTCCCCACCCCCACCCTCTCTGGGCACTTACAAGTTCTCCTCCAGGCAGACTTCTGAGGGCTTTGCCAGAGAAAATCAATTGTGTTTGAAGTGCTGGCAGGCCGACAGCATCAGCCCACAAACGGCACACAACGAGAGAAAAACGCCAGACTGTTAAACTGCAATTCATCATCTTCATTTGGCGATATGAGAGGAAACTTCTGTGCTGACATAGTTAGCTTGGTTGGGCCTATCAGCTATGGCTGGAGACCTGTCCGTCCGTCACTGTAGCTCCACGTTAAATGTATTAACAAATGTGTTATTATTATTTTGTTGGAGTCCACCTAACTCCATGCATGACGATGCTCCAGCCTGGATGTCACATCACCGCGGCGATACGAACGTGACAGATGAGTGTGACGCCAATACAGACAATGAAATGATTGATGGGTGCTTAAAAAGAAATTAGAGCCTAACTGAAATGAACAGGGTCCTATTAGCGCATCAGTGGTCCAAAAAAACTGAATGTAAATTGTAGGAAAAGCGCAGATCTTTAGAAAATAATTGTCCTCCAGCAGGCAAACCCCTGTTCATAGACTTTTTGTCAATGCAGTGTGAAGCCTGAAGTGAAGAGCATAAAAGCTGGTGGTAATCGATTGGCTATCTCCTCACCCTGTGGTGGTCAGCAGTTGGTATGTCGTTTGCTGCAACTAAGCATAACGTGACAAATCCACTGCCAGTCCAAACTGATGCAGTATGTGTGTCCCAGAAGATAAAATAGGTTCAGCATCGGGGCTGAGTGACATAAAAAAATATAAACACTGTAACAGAAAAAAATAATTCTCAATCCAAGCAACTGTGGTACCTCGGCTTTGGAAAAGAACGAAACCGGCAAGTAAACTCATCTGAAGTGATATGGAACTGCAAAACTACACATATGCTGAGAGAGAGAACGTGCAAAGGAAGAAGTGTCTGTTTCAGCTACATTCAGACAAAATCCCTTCAGCAGAGTTGTGTAGACTTTTAATGTCTGATGAGAAATGAATTTTATTATCTTTTGAGTTCTACGGACACAGTGGCTCATATATTTGGTCGCATGTGCAGTCATGTATTCCAAGAAATTAAAATTACACTGCTGGATGCATAACTTTTACTCTTAATTTGTGGTTCTTTAATTTCATCAGTGAATCTTGTGCCAATTTCTCGATGTGTTAATTTCAAAGTAACATCGGTAAAAACATAGATTGGGGTGTTTTTTTGTTTTTTTTTTACTTTAAATATTTTTCAATGTTTCCCTGATAAAAAATTTTTTCAGGCCTGGTGGGACTCACCACCCGTGTCCCACCTTTCCCAAACTTCTATTTTGTCATTTGAATTTTAAATGGACCACAATGGAAATAAGTGTTTTCACTTTGTTGTATCATCCATATATTTTTAATGTATTTACAATTATTGCGAAAAACACAGAGGTCTGATAATCCTGTACTGACTGAGCAAGCAAGGTTAATAATTTCTTATTATATGGCTATTACATATATAAAAACACGAACTTACGGTATCGCCTGAATATGAAAGCTTCTGACGGATTTGAGCTCAGTCAGACCTCTTCCCTTCACTTTCATCAAGAACTTGCTAACAGATGGTCCGGTTGCTAGCTGGTAAGCTTTCAATCTGTCCGTTTTTTCTGATGCTGTTTAGATATTTATGGAGCTTGCTCATGTCCGACTTGGTTTTTATAATTGTGTTTTTAGCTTTCTGTTTGTATCGAATGGGATACGCGTTTCGGACCAATTGTCATGGTAACCAGCCAGATATGGAAAATATTAGGCTGGAAATCAGCCAATCAGAGCAAGCATAGCATTGTAGCAATATAATAACAGTGTGTATACGATAACAAGAAACTAAACAATTTATAAACTCATTAAGACAGGGAATTAACATTTAAAAATGACATAATTAACAGGAAATAAAATGGTTAATTTCTTCCTCTAAAAACTGTTGCAGTCTAAGGTCAAAGGTCAGCTACCTATTTTACAAACATTACCCAATCTAGAGCCCATCGATCCCCACAGGCAACGTGCCAGTAGGTTTTATTTCCATATACGTAAATGCATTGGGAACAGTGCACATTCTATTCCAAATCAAAACATTAAGAAAATCTGTATCAAATTTGTGATTACTTTACAGAAAGTTAAGAAAAAGGAATATTAGACTATTTTAAAAAAAAAGCAGTGTCTGCATTTTTCTTTCTGTTACATGTATGAAGTCCTTACAGGTGGCCCTTATTTAAGGATGAAGGCAGCAAATGTACTTGCTGGTTGTTGTGTATTTCTCTCTGAAAACCTGAGTCAAATGGGTCGTTCCAGAAATTGCTCAGAAGAACAGGATACTTTGATTAAAAAGTTGATTTAACAGGGTAAAACATATAAATAGGTGCAGAAAATGATAGGCTGCTCAGCTAAAATGACCTCAGATGATTTAAAATCAATCAATCGTTTTTTTTTATATAGCGCCAAATCACAACAAACAGTTGCCCCAAGGCGCTTTATATTGTAAGGCAAGGCCATACAATAATTATGTAAAACCCCAACGGTCAAAACGACCCCCTGTGAGCAAGCACTTGGCGACAGTGGGAAGGAAAAACTCCCTTTTAACAGGAAGAAACCTCCAGCAGAACCAGGCTCAGGGAGGGGCAGTCTTCTGCTGGGACTGGTTGGGGCTGAGGGAGAGAACCAGGAAAAAGACATGCTGTGGAGGGGAGCAGAGATCGATCACTAATGATTAAATGCAGAGTGGTGCATACAGAGCAAAAAGAGAAAGAAACAGTGCATCATGGGAACCCCCCAGCAGTCTACGTCTATAGCAGCATAACTAAGGGATGGTTCAGGGTCACCTGATCCAGCCCTAACTATAAGCTTTAGCAAAAAGGAAAAGTTTTAAGCCTAATCTTAAAAGTAGAGACGGTGTCTGTCTCCCTGATCTGAATTGGGAGCTGGTTCCACAGGAGAGGAGCCTGAAAGCTGAAGGCTCTGCCTCCTATTCTACTCTTACAAACCCTAGGAACTACAAGTAAGCCTGCAGTCTGAGAGCGAAGCGCTCTATTGGGGTGATATGGTACTACGAGGTCCCTAAGATAAGATGGGACCTGACTATTCAAAACCTTATAAGTAAGAAGAAGAATTTTAAATTCTATTATAGAATTAACAGGAAGCCAATGAAGAGAGGCCAATATGGGTGAGATATGCTCTCTCCTTCTAGTCCCCGTTAGTACTCTAGCTGCAGCATTTTGAATTAACTGAAGGCTTTTTAGGGAACTTTTAGGACAACCTGATAATAATGAATTACAATAGTCCAGCCTAGAGGAAATAAATGCATGAATTAGTTTTTCAGCATCACTCTGAGACAAGACCTTTCTAATTTTAGAGATATTGTGTAAATGCAAAAAAGCAGTCCTACATATTTGTTTAATATGCGCTTTGAATGACATATCCTGATCAAAAATGACCCCAAGATTTCTCACAGTATTACTAGAGGTCAGGGTAATGCCATCCAGAGTACGGATCTGGTTAGACACCATGTTTCTAAGATTTGTGGGGCCAAGTACAATAACTTCAGTTTTATCTGAGTTTAAAAGCAGGAAATTAGAGGTCATCCATGTCCTTATGTCTGTAAGACAATCCTGCAGTTTAGCTAATTGGTGTGTGTCCTCTGGCTTCATGGATAGATAAAGCTGGGTATCATCTGCGTAACAATGAAAATTTAAGCAATACCGTCTAATAATATTGCCTAAGGGAAGCATGTATAAAGTGAATAAAATTGGTCCTAGCACAGATCCTTGTGGAACTCCATAATTAACTTTAGTCTGTGAAGAAGATTCCCCATTTACATGAACAAATTGTAATCTATTAGACAAATATGATTCAAACCACCGCAGCGCAGTGCCTTTAATACCTATGGCATGCTCTAATCTCTGTAATAAAATTTTATGGTCAACAGTATCAAAAGCAGCACTGAGGTCTAACAGAACAAGCACAGAGATGAGTCCACTGTCTGAGGCCATAAGAAGATCATTTGTAACCTTCACTAATGCTGTTTCTGTACTATGATGAATTCTAAAACCTGACTGAAACTCTTCAAATAGACCATTCCTCTGCAGATGATCAGTTAGCTGTTTTACAACTACCCTTTCAAGAATTTTTGAGAGAAAAGGAAGGTTGGAGATTGGCCTATAATTAGCTAAGATAGCTGGGTCAAGTGATGGCTTTTTAAGTAATGGTTTAATTACTGCCACCTTAAAAGCCTGTGGTACATAGCCAACTAACAAAGATAGATTGATCATATTTAAGATCGAAGCATTAAATAATGGTAGGGCTTCCTTGAGCAGCCTGGTAGGAATGGGGTCTAATAAACATGTTGATGGTTTGGATGAAGTAACTAATGAAAATAACTCAGACAGAACAATCGGAGAGAAAGAGTCTAACCAAATACCGGCATCACTGAAAGCAGCCAAAGATAACGATACGTCTTTGGGATGGTTATGAGTAATTTTTTCTCTAATAGTTAAAATTTTGTTAGCAAAGAAAGTCATGAAGTCATTACTAGTTAAAGTTAATGGAATACTCAGCTCAATAGAGCTCTGACTCTTTGTCAGCCTGGCTACAGTGCTGAAAAGAAACCTGGGGTTGTTCTTATTTTCTTCAATTAGTGATGAGTAGAAAGATGTCCTAGCTTTACGGAGGGCTTTTTTATAGAGCAACAGACTCTTTTTCCAGGCTAAGTGAAGATCTTCTAAATTAGTGAGACGCCATTTCCTCTCCAACTTACGGGTTATCTGCTTTAAGCTACAAGTTTGTGAGTTATACCACGGAGTCAGGCACTTCTGATTTAAAGCTCTCTTTTTCAGAGGAGCTACAGCATCCAAAGTAGTCTTCAATGAGGATGTAAAACTATTGACGAGATACTCTATCTCACTTACAGAGTTTAGGTAGCTACTCTGCACTGTGTTGGTATATGGCATTAGAGAACATAAAGAAGGAATCATATCCTTAAACCTAGTTACAACCTAGTGTAATGAAACTTATTCCCCACTGCTGGGTAGTCCATCAGAGTAAATGTAAATGTTATTAAGAAATGATCAGACAGAAGGGAGTTTTCAGGGAATACTGTTAAGTCTTCTATTTGCATACCATAAGTCAGAACAAGAACAATCTAAGATATGATTAAAGTGGTGGGTGGACTCATTTACATTTTGAGCAAAGCCAATAGAGTCTAATAATAGATTAAATGCAGTGTTGAGGCTGTCATTCTCAGCATCTGTGAGGATGTTAAAATCGCCCACTATAATTATCTTATCTGAGCTAAGCACTAAGTCAAATGGCAACAAAAAAAACAGAGAAACATGGAAGAAAATGAAAACTCAGCATTCAAGTGGATCAAAGAACAGCCAGAATGGCAAACACTCCAATGATGAGCTCCAGTATGATCACAGAAGGTCTAAAGTAACCTGTGAGTACTGTAACAATTAGAAGATGCCTATGTAAAGTCAATCTATGGGCAAGAAGATCCCACAAAGTCCCACTGTTGAAAAACGATATGCTGAAGAGGTTACAATTTGCTAAAAAACACACTGAGATGCCTACAGAGAAATGGCACAACATTTTGTTGACTAATGAAAGCAACACTGTTCTTTTTGGGTCTTGGGGGCTGCAGACAGTTTGTCAGACATCCCCAAAAAACTTAATTCAAGCCACAGTACACTGTGAAGAGAAGAGAGTGAAGCATGTTGGAGCAAGCATCATGATATAGGGATGTTTTTCATGCTATGGTGTCTGCCCTATTTGTCACATACCAGGGATCAAGGATCAGAATACTTGAAGAGGTCATGTTGCCTCATGCTGAAGAGCAAATGCCCTTGAATTGGGTCTTTCAACAAGACAATGGCCCCCAACACACCAGCAAGTGAGCAGCATCTTGGTTCCAGATCAACAAGATTAACATTTTGGAGTGGCCAGCCCAATTCTGGAGCCTTAACCCAATAGAAAACATGTGAGGTGACATCAAAACTGCTGTTTCTGAGGCATAACTAAGAAATTCAGAGAAATTGTGGAATGTAGTCCAGTCATCCTGGGCTGGAATACCTGGTCACAGGTGCCAGAAGTTGGTCGACTCCATGAAACACAGATGTGAAGCAGTTCTCATAAACCGTGGGTATACAACTAAATCTTAGTTCAGTGATTCACGGGAAAGATAAATCTTCAAGCATTTTTCAAATGTTTGAGTTTGTAAGGAAAAATGCAGACACTGCGTGTTTTTGTCCTTTTTTTGAACAGCCTAATCTTTCTTTTTCTTTACTTCCTGAAAACTAATAACAAATTTGATAAATATTTCTTAACGTTTTGCTTTGGAATAGAATGTACAGTGTTCCCAGTGCATTTGCGTGTATGGAAATAAAAGCTATTATAAGGACTTTGAGCTTTACTCACTTTTTTTACTCACATTTGGAACACAACTGTATCTTTTATTGACGACACATTTGCTTTATTGGCACTGATTCTGGTGTGGAAGGAGTTATTGAGGAGCTTTTAACGAGCAAATGGTGAGAAGAGGTTTCATGAAAAAAGAAAATAGTGTGCACACGCATAGGTGGAGGTGAAGTTGTCTGACTAATTTCAGACTTTTATTATCATTGTTTCTTTTTACCAGTCAAAATTTGTGAAGTAGAACTCTGATTCTGATACCTGACAAAATCTACTGAAAGCTGTGACTGACTGCTCTGATGTGGACGGGAGCTTTTAACGTCACGCTGCAGTCAGTTGATCTCCGGTAAGATTAAAAAATAATAATAATTAGAGGATTAGTGCGCTGTCAAATCACTATAAATATGTCATTTACACCACAGAAGAGTGTTTGTGTGAGAGAACACCAGAATCCAGAATCAAAGAGTTCTAGATGCGCTGAAATTATTCATGTCCAAATCAATGCTTATTTGGTCATATTTTTCGCTGTTGTTATTACCAAAATATTTCTGTCCTGGCAGGAGATCGGAGTTATAACAGACATGTGAGAAGCAAAAAAAGAAATAAATGCTTAAAATGGCCGGGGGTCAAAAGAGCTGTGGTCAAGGGGTCTGGGGACTAAAGTCCCCCCCAAAAGCTGAGGGGTTTTAGCCATGCTAATGCTCCCCAGAACCATTTGCTGCAGTGAATTTACAAGAAGAAATGGGGAGGAATGCAGGCAACTATTTATCACACTCTTTACAAGCTGGACAAAGTCTGTCTTCATATGCCATGACATCTTGCCCTTTATTGTTCTATAGATTGGCCAGCAGATGTTGCCATATTAATTGTATCAAATGCTTCAAAACACAGCCATTTCAACACAATTATTTTATATTGATTCTGCTTGCAGTCATAGTTTTATATTGAATCTGTAGTTCAAAACGCTTTTGTATCTCCATCACTAATAATTAGCAATAACATTCATCAGCGACCATGAATTATTACGGCATGTGCACGTACAGACTTACATTCATGGATACTTTGATGTTGTGTTGCTTACCAGGACATTATGTCACGTGAGACATGTCCTTTAGGGCACCTACACACATAGCATGAATGAGCCCGAATGGCGCACGAAGTAGGAATCGTATGCCATTTGTGAAAAATCAGAGCTGCCTCTAATGCACCCTACACCTGTTGCCACAACCATTCATGCACACCAGCAGCTGAAAGACAGAGAGTGCTCTGCAAGTGCCCATTTGATCCCTCTCTCAGCAGGTGTCAGCCAAATTCCAGGTGTCTCCGACAAACATCCAATATAACTCGCGGAGCGCTTAGAAAATGTGGGGCCATTCATGCAGCCAGCACAAAAATAGAGAGCAGGCGACCACTTTCAAGCTGGCTGTGAAAATTGTCTAAGTGCCCCACAAGAGTGGAGTTGCCAAGCAACACACATGTGGCGTGCTGCAGTGTCGGCTCTGCCCTCAACACATGTGCCGTGCGTGTGTATCATGCGTGTGTTGCACTCCCCCCGCAACATGTGTGGCGTGAGGGGGAGAGCACACTTGCATGAAATGCTGATATGTATGTACAGACATGATCCCACTGGCAACAGCCAGCCACGTCTGAATGCACACAGAACGGCAAGGCACCGCTCAGCTGATCCAGCCACACACTGATAGCTGGAAATGATGGCTCAGTGCACACGATGTGTTACATTAAAAACACAGGGACCACAGCCAGGAGAGGTATATAAATAATTACCACAATAACTACATACACAATTACATAACAAATAACTAAAATATAGGATCACATAATACAGAAACAGAGAGTGATACTTTGTTCTGTAGGTTGAACAGACAGATGGGCGTGGCTGGAAACAGCAGCAGCTTTTGGAGCCTCTGGACAGCTGGTGAACACATACCGTGTTGTGAAGGACATGACAGCTCTATGCCGTGAGGCGTGCGTGTGTGCTTGCTGTCCTCACGTGGAAATACACAGTGGTGGGCACAGCTAACCAAAAAGTTAGCTTCGATAACCATTAATCTGACAACTGAAAAGTTATCTTTTATGACGCTAACCCAATAAACTGCAAAAAAAAAAATGTATCTTTATTACAGCTTACCGATAACTTTTAGTATTGATGAAGTCTTGAAAAGATACCAAGGCACTCATCTAATAAAAAAAAGTTAAAATGCCTTTATTTTATGGGCAAATCATAATTAAAAAATACACTTCAACGCGTTTCGGCCAGAAGCCTTCATCTGGAAGTGAACAGGAAGTGATGAAGGCTTCTAGCCGAAACGCGTTGAAGAAGTGCATTATATACACAAACTAAAAAGCTGCTGCTTTTTTCACACGTTTTGAAACTTGCTGTTGTGAAAGTGTCGTGACACGGACCCACAACAGGGGGCGGTAATGAACGGACAATGGATAAGCCAAAAAGTAATAATTTAATGTTGTGAATCGCACAACGAAGTACAGACAATAACAATATGGTGGAATGTCAATTATACACAAGGTGACGTGTGGGCAGGCTCGAAGATCGAAGACGTCTGGTGAGAGAGGAGCCGGATCCCACACAGCTTCCACCACCAACGGATCTGAAGAACGCCGGAGCTGCCAAGCCCTGCGCCCTAGGTGGCCACTGTCTTCAGCAGTCAGACCCGGTACTGCTGGCAGAGAACAGAAACAGTATTGATGAGTGTGAGTTCGCACACTCAGTAATCCCACAGTCTGTGTTTAGTTAGGAGGGAGTACCTCCACCTCCAATCACACACTCGTGCAGCTCCTGTCTAACCACTTATCTGGTTGGGGTGTGAAGCGAAGCCGTCACTGATCACACCAAACGCCAATCCCACAGATAAGGCAAACACCACAGGAAAACGGCTGCAAAAGAGTTCAGACTATTATTCAGTTTTAAGTCAGCAGAGAAGTTACCTGAATGGTAGCTGATTTCTCGGCGGGGAGGTGGAGTTGCAGGCCGGCCTTTATGGTGGTGGTGATGTGAATGAGTGACAGCTGGTGCTGATAACGAGTGACAGCTGTCACTCCCGGTTGCTATGACGCCCTCTCATGCTTGAAGCCCCCACTTCAAGCAGGGCGCCATCTGGTGGTGGTGGGCCAGCAGTACCTCCTCTTCAGCGGCCCACACAACACTTGCGGCTTAAACAACTGAAATACGTCCATTAATGCATTGATTGGCAGAGTAAAAGACACATTAGTAAATATAAATTCTTACCTGTTAGTTTCAGTGGAATTCATCTGAAGAAATAAAGCGTAATTTTTTTCAAAATCCAAAACAGTGTCTAAACGGTGAAGAAATGTCCGTCTGTACACACAGCTGTGCCGTGAGAGCTCCTCTCCCCCACCGAGTCTTTGTGATTAAATTATCCCATCAGCCACAAAGAAATAAAATAAAATCATGTTAAAATTAGTCCATTTTGTTTGTGTCGAGCGGACGATAACAGTGTAACGTCCAAAGTGAACCTGAACTACACTACCCACAATGCTCCCTGCGTCGACCGGCCAATCATGTCTTGCGCTTAATGATGACATCATCAGCAAATGACAGCCAGCCAGTCTGAAACAAACACACAACAGACGGACTAAAATGTTTGATTTTAGGGTTTACAAAGTAAACTAACTAAATTTATCGGAAGATAATTGGTCCAATGAAGGTTTTAAAACTTATCTGAAAAGCTAATCCGCTAGCAAAAACATTAGCTATGACAATTATCTGTTATCAGATCAGCTGGATTGTGCCCACCTCTGGAAATACATAAAAAAATATATAGCGCCTTTGCGACGGGCTGCAGCGAGCGCACAAAGCGTACTTCGACAGGCTGTGGCAGTTGAAACGGACCGTCAGATCATGTGTACACTCAGCTGGTGATCTGAATGTCAAGCTCACATGTGGGTGACGTGATAATTGATGTTGTGGGGTAAATATATCCATTTGAACGTAGCATTCAGTTCAGAATTTGAGAACAATGTCATACCAGTTCATAACAGATAAGATATGCTATGCTAACAGGCTAAAAACAGTTGGCTTCTTCTTCTGATCTTCTTCTATGCTGCCTTTTACTGCTACCGTATGTGGTGCTGCCCCAAGTGCCAAATAAAAGGTGAACAAACTTGCTGCAGCACAGTAATAAAAACCTGAAGAAGCTCACTGATTTTTTTGTAAGATGTGTATTTAAAAGGTGCCCAATGCCACTTTGACTTATCAGGGGTTGAAATAGTACTTGCATGTGCTAGTTTGTGCACGTATTATTCGAGCGGTGCACGTAATTTTATACTGCACTTGCACTGGTGCAAGTAACTTTACCCAAGTTTTATCAACTATAAGCACCAGTAGAATGAACAAATAAAGGAATAAATAAGGAAAAAACAATTTCCAGTGTGTTGTCTTCGTCTTGCGTGAGTTTTATGACTTGCACACACAGAGCGAGTTGCTGTGCTTTATTTGTTTTGGAAAGCTGCCAAACATCGCCAGCGGCGCCATCCCTGGGTTCACAACATCCTCATGAGACGTTCCCAAGGACCTCCTGTCCCATTCGCGCGCGCGCACATGTAACCTACGGAGCCCTAGAAGTGTCATCACAAAATGTTTTGCATGTGGAGAGAATGTGTGCACGTTTTATTATATTGTGTGCTCGTTTTATTATATTGTGTGCACATTTATTAGAAATGGATGTGGTCAGGGTGTATCGTCATGGTTTGGGCGCACAAGGACATATAGAGAACTGTGGCTACCCAACATGGCATCATCTGGAGTTTATTAAAAATTAAAAAGGTTGCTGAAGGCGAAGCGTCTCCCCATCGTGAGGATGACAATTTAGGTCATATCATTTTGAACGAAAGGAAAATGTGCACACGTTTTATTAATTCGTGGGCTCAATTAAAGGAAAACGTGAGCATAAATGACCATGGCCAGAAAAAATATCACTTTAAGTGACCTCTCCCGGGTTCCGTACGTTCGCGTGCGCACGTGAATAAAAAAAAAAAACTGTCTGCCACCGCTGCTGCTGCTCTCTCCTCAAACTCTCCCCAGAGAGGAAGAGTCTGACACATCAGAGGAGGAGTTTTAAGGTTGATATAAGACTGACTTTTGGTTGTGCAAGTAACTTTTTTTTTGCTGCAAGTAATTTTTTGTTGCTAGCACCAGTGCAAATAGGTTAAAAATGTATTTTGACCCCTGACTTATTCTAATTTATCATGGAAAATTAATGTGTGTATTCCATCCAGCTGTAATTGGTTAACAACCTTGGCTGGGGAAGTAACCTGCATTAAACTAGCGTCCCATCAAGAGTGAGTGGCAGACTCTCTCTCAAAGTATTGTCCCTGAAACCTATGTCAGCTCATGTATCTATTGCATCCTTTTGTAAGTGGAAAAAAGCACAACACTATTTATGCAGTGTGGAGTTCCATGTTGACTGTACAACTCTTTCATCAGCTACGCAATTCAGTTTTCCCAAAATCAAAAATATCACGGCAAATCATCTTTAATCCAGATTCCTCAAAGCAATCAAAGGAGCCTTTCTGCACTGCAGGCCCCAGAATGCTTGTGTCAGCTCTGTATGTCCATCCTGATATTCGGCTACTCTCCCAACCTTACCCATATATGGTGTTAAATGGTTATATGTCCAGCGCAATTCTGCTGCTTGTGCATTTAGTGAATAAGCTGTCTTTTGTTTTTATGGTGTGCAACAAATTAAGTTAGAGAGGAAAGTTATTTAGAAAACCTACAGAGGCTTCTGTCAATTAAGCAGTCTTTGCAAAACTTTAAATGAAAAATCACAGCAAAAAGAAAGACACTGTTTGTGCTTTTCATTGTACAGCTGCAAGCCGTCAATCTTGAAATCGACTGTTAACCTGCTGAGCAAGAAGATGAGGTGTTATTGCAGTGAGAAGACAGGAGCCAGCGATGCCTTTTGTAGTGTTAACCAACAGTGAAAGGAAGGTGGGAGAAGCAAAGAATGCTGCGATTAGAAACATGCAGCATTTTCTGCAACTATATGTGGACATAACTGAGATTATGCAAAAATAATGGAGCAGCAAGTTATCCAAGGGAACATTTTAAAAATCGCTTTTGGTCAGAAGGGATGTGTTGAGGTTAAGGACTCCTTTCAAGTGAAATGTGTTGGTTTTAGCGGAGAAGGCACTCAATAATTTAGCAATTTCTTGAAGTGCTGTAATACACTGTCGCTCTGGCCTCTCAACAAAATCTGCCTCCAAAGCAGCAGCTGAGCTGCACTTAGATTGCAGTGCAGTGAATGATACATCCTCAATATCTTTCAAATGTTTTGCTCAATTGAAGGTAAAAGAGTTTTGGGGGAAAAAAACAGCACTCTTTTGATGCTGTGAGTAACCAAAAAATAAAAGCCAGTACTGGGCAGCAAATGTCAAAAAGGTCTGTCACACAGTGCCGTCTACTGAAAACTTCTAGCCCACTGAAAGAGCACAGCTTTGGCAAAAATGGAGCATTTTTAAAGTCTTACAGGCTTATAAAAATACATAGTCATTAGCCTTTGTACAGTATTTTTATTTGACATCATCATGTTCTGTGTCAGTCATAGATTGTGTTCTGGTCATGTCTCTAATGCTTCTACTCTACTACTCCTGGTTATTCTGTGTGGTTTCTCACCTTTGTTTTTACTGTGACAGTGACACATTTGTTTCTTGTGCTTTTCTTCAGCTTTACTATTCTGGTTCATTTGCACGCTCATTTCTCCGTTTGACTGAGTCATGTGTACTGTATAGCCATCACAGCCCCTCACTCTAGTGCCAGATTATCTGGCTTCCATGCCTGCTCTCTCACATCATTTCTTAGTGTGATTCCCTTTGACCATCTCTGCTGCCCCCCTGTGTGTATCGAGTCTTGTCTGCTGATCTTGTGCTGCACTGTAAGATTGACTGCCTATTTCTCTGGCTAGTGCCTTTTCCCACATGGACACTGTTGCCTCACAAACAGATTTCCTTTTGTCCACAGTTAACCCTGCAGCCTGTTCCCACACAGGGACACTTAAGCTGGGCAGACACTGTACGATATGTTCAATCATTGTACTCGGCTCCAGCTCAAACTGTATGACAAAACCGCAGGGTGTAAAAGTTCAGAGCGCACGATTTATGTTCTCACACTGTTCGGCCCGATGCTCTGATGCGAGCTGACTGCTCACACTGTACATTCAAAAACTGCACGTCGGACTCGTGTTTCCAGAAGCAAAACGTAAACAGAAGCTTTTTTCTTTTTTTTCAAACTTTATTTACATTTCTTATTTTTACAAAAACTCGATGGGAGACAAAGTTTAAAAAAACAAAAAAAAAAAACAATACAAGACTTTAAATGAGTTGAAGAATAAGGGGGAAAAAGAAACAGAAGCTGCTCTCCCAAAGAGATGATCACTGTTTGCTCTCTCCGGTGTTTGCACATACACAGTGCGAGAGGTAATCAGCACGTGGACGCTTGTAGCGCTGCTTCAAATCAAATCAAATCAATTTTATTTATATAGCGCCAAATCACAAAACAGTTGCCCCAAGGTGCTTTATATTGTAAGGCAAAGCCATACAATCATTACGGTAAAACCCCAACGGTCAAAACGACCCCCTGTGAGCAAGCACTTGGCAAGAGTGGGAAGGAAAAACTCCCTTTTAACAGGAAGAAACCTCCAGCAGAACCAGGCTCAGGGAGGGGCAGTCTTCTGCTGGGACTGGTTGGGGCTGAGGGAGAGAACCAGGAAAAAGACATGCTGTGGAGGGGAGCAGAGATCAATCACTAATGATTAAATGCAGAGTGGTGCATACAGAGCAAAAAGAGAAAGAAACAGTCAGTGCATCATGGGAACCCCCCAGCAGTCTAAGTCTATAGCAGCATAACTAAGGGATGGTTCAGGGTCACCTGATCCAGCCCTAACTATAAGCTTTAGCAAAACGGAAAGTTTTAAGCCTAATCTTAAAAGTAGAGAGGGTGTCTGTCTCCCTGATCTGAATTGGGTGCTGGTTCCACAGGAGAGGAGCCTGAAAGCTGAAGGCTCTGCCTCCCATTCTTGTTATGTGTCGGACGCAGCTCGGAGAACCGACCAGCGTTTGAAGGACCCAGTATGAAATAAGCAGAGCACGGTACAAAGGATAACTGAATTTAATACATAACAGTGATAATAACAAAAGGTGCGGCCTGGCGTGGTGCGCGCCCAGCAGCGCTAACGGTCCGGAGCCAGAAGCTGTTTCGGACCCAAGGACCCCGCCGACACCCCCCAGGTGGCCGCAACAACCGAGTCTGTGAAAGAAGGAACCATTATGTGAGTCCACACTCTACACACAGAACACTTAAAGGTGTACAAACAGCAAACACTTCCTGGCTTGATTACTGATCAGCTTCCCAACCTGCAGGCATGGAACATCCAGTTCACACAACTCCACTGCAGTGGAAGCTGATACATGACTAACAAACAGCTCAATACAATAAGGTGTGAGGGACACCACATTTACTGACTGTATAACTGTTAGTCACAAAATCTAACGTACCTCAGGAAGTGTGCTGACGAGCGTGAAACCTCACCCCCTCCTCTTTCACAGACTGTGCATCAAACCTGGACGTTCTCAGCATCCGCTGCTGATGAGATGGCTCCCGAGACGACGATCTCACCCGTCTGGTCACAAGGTCGAGTCTCTGGCAAATACACACTGTGCACTCCAGTCTTAAATGCCAACATGTTCCAATCCATCCAGATGCACCACAGCTGTGAGTCCTGACGAGTCGCAGGTGATCAGGGTGAGGTCCTGACAGCCTCAGCAACACAGCCACTCAGTCCCAAACGCAAGCCACCTGGGAGGAAACCAAAAGACAAACAAACCGGCAGCCAGGCCCCCCCAGCCATATAACAATTCTACTCTTACAAACCCTAGGAACTACAAGTAAACCTGCAGTCTGAGAGCGAAGCGCTCTATTGGGGTGATATGGTACTATGAGGTCCCTAAGATAAGATGGGACCTGATGATGGGATGATGGGACCTTCAGCAGTGCAATGCCCCCCGACGGCTGACCAGAATATCAAACAGGTTTGATTTTCATCTGACCATATGATTGCCGATTGGGAGGTGGTCATGAGATGTTAAACGCAGGTTGTTACTCCATGTTAACTGCACGATGCAGGACACGCAATTAAGCTGAAACTCAGCGCAATCCAAAAAATTCTCGCACGAGTGAAAAATCGTTTGAAAAACGGCCAAAACTCGCACAGTGTAAGCCCAGCTTTACTGAATGAATGCCTCCTCTGTCATGTTTTGATCTATCTGCACCTTAACAGCTGCAAATAAAGACTGTTCAACTTCTACACCTGTGTTGTTCTATACTCTGGGGTCTCCAGTTGTGCTCATTCCCTTACAATCATAGACAAGAATGGTTCAAATCTGACTATATCAGTGTTTTTTCCTTGACTGTAGATCACTGCCTGACAGCCAAGCTGATCACAAAGACATGACAGAGGCAACTTCAACAGCAATAATGTCTGTATTGTCAGGACACTACCAACTGAAGGCCCAGTCTGTCAGGATTGTGGGATTTGGTTATGTATTTTATTGGTTTGTTCATGGATTGCTTTGAATTTGTTTTGTTCTCTTTTTATCACTGTAGTTTTGTCTGTTACTTTTTGCTCGGCCTTTGGTGTCACTGCTCATTCTTGTCTGGCACCAGAGTCTTTGGTGATGGGCGGTTCATCCCGTTTCCACGCCCTATTCTGGAACATTCCTGCACACCTGTTCTCAATCAACCACTCATCACACCCTGTATTTAAACCCCTTGTTTCCCTCACTTCCCTGCCAGATCATTGCGCTTCATGCCTTCACTTCCAGCCCTGTTCTTTGCTCTGTTCTTGACCCATTTTTGCCTTGCTGTGTTTTATGACTATGTGCTCGTTTTTTGAACCACGCCTAAACCTAATGTTCCTGATACTGTTGCTGATTCTGGACTGCTTTACCGTGCACAGTTTTTTTGCCTGTTTACCCAGTAAAACCTTTTAACCAAATCCCTTTTGTGTCTGAGCTCAGCATTTGCGTCCCGCCTTTCCTCGTCTCCAGTCTGAGTGACCCTGATCTCTCATTCTGACTCTTGCTCCATCTCTGGAATTGATCCTGTCGTTACCCACTGCTTCTCCTATTCCTGCCACGTCTGATCACCTCTGCCTTCACACCTGATGCCTGACAGGTCTGCACATTGTATTGTGTCGGCATTGTCATGGCGAGATGCCCATGTGCAATAGCCACACAGGAGGATGTACAACGTCAAGCAAGCCGAAACAAATAAAACACATCAGCCTAGACCTTTTTGTTGCTTGATACAGAAGAAGTACCAGCTCTGATGCCCATTGGTACCAGTGCATATCCCAGATACTGACTGTAGTATGACACAGATGAGTGTCTATGACTTCCACTGAATGGGACAACAGGCAGCTAGAATAACAGGGAACTGAGCTCAGGTCTATATATTGGTAGTCCAACTCCCATCCCACTGAGCAGAAGCTTGATCCAAAAATAGAAAAAATATCTGCATATTTTCCATGTTTCATTACTATAACAGAGGTCTGTCTGATATAAAATAATTCACTTCAATTTAAGTGTTTTTGGATACAGAGAGTTTGTTGCTAGTGAGTGACATATAGCCTCAACACGTCAAAGTAACCACAAGCTGTCTGGCGGTTGTTTGCGCCTGTAAATTCTAGAGAAGGCGATTCCTGAAAATGTGACCTTATATGCCAAACACCACAGCAAAACCAACCACAAAAGTATGATATTGTTAGCTATTTTAAGCACGAAAATGTAAGCCATTTTACTGAGCTGCCTCTTAGCAAAATACTCTGAGTTGGTGTTAAGTTTGCGTTGGTCAGCAGCAGTGTGTATTTAGGACTTTTACTGCCTAAGGTCAAAATTGAAGAAGTGTACATTTTCTATGCATTGCTATGAGTGTGAAAGAAATTCAACTACAACTGACCTGAAAAATAGTGAAAAACAGGAACATGATTCCAAAAACAAACAAACAAAAAAATAATGCCATGTGCATGGAATGAAATATAAATGCATGTTGCCAGGAATGGCTTGCAAAGTAAAATGTCATTTTTCGGCTTCTGTGGAATTACAGAATTTTATTTTCTATGCAGTTATTTTCCTGCAAAATAAGCCTAAATATTTTGAATGACTTATTTATTCCCAATACAACTATTCAAGTTATAAAGAAAAGGCCTACAATTTTTCATATCGCAATATATATACAGTATACGAGGTCTATTAGGTAAGAAACCAACACTTTTATTTATTTTTTTAACTATATGGATTTGAATGACGTGCGATTACACCAATCATGCTTGAACCCTTGTGTGCATGTGTGAGTTTTTTCACGCGTGTCGGTGATGTCATTTCCCTGTGGGCAGGCCTTGAGTGAGATGTGGTCCCGCCCTCTTGGCTGAATTCCTTTGTTTCACACGCTGCTCGAGATGGCGCGCGTTGCTTTATCAACATTTTTTCTGGACCTGTGAGGAATATCCGAGTGGACACTATTCGAGAAATTTAGCTGGTTTTCGGTGAAAAGTTTAACGGCTGATGAGAGATTATGGGGTGTTTCTGTCAGTGTAAGGACTTCCCACGGAGCGGGACGTCGTGCAGCGCTTCCAGGCGCCGTTGTCGGACTGTTTCGACCTGAAAACATCCTAATTTAAGGCTTAATTCACCCAGGATGTCATGAGAGAACAGAGAAGATTCAGAAGAGGCCGGCATGAGGACTTTATACAGACATTCCACTGTTTAAGGACATTGTTTAATGAAAGACGTGCGGGCAAATTCGCTGAGTCGTTTCCGTGACGACTCGGCAAATCTGTGTGCGCTGCGACAGGAAAAACACCGCCGTATTGAAAACCATTTGTAAAATTCAGGCGGCTTTTGATGGCTTTCAACAAGTGAGTAACTGAGAAATTGTTTAACAGCTTGGGCATGTTCCAACTTGTCCGTTAAGGTTTCCAACGGAGGTGTTTTTCCTGCCGCGACCCCCCGCGGTCGGGTCCGGCCCGACATACGACTCTGCCCGCATGTTCTTTCATTACAAAATGTCCGTTAACAATGGAATGTCCGAATAAACTCCTCATGCCGACTTCTTCTGAAAGTTCTCTGTTCTCTGACGACTTACTGGGTCAACAGAACCTGAAATGTGGAAGTTTTCAACTTGAAACGGCGAGACGCTGCCGCCTCGAAGCGCAGATCGCCGTCAGGCACCGTGGGCCGTGCTTAAAGTGACACTACCAGACCAAAATCTCTCATCAGCAGTTAAAATTTTTACCGAAAACCAGCTGAATTTATCGAATGGTGTCCACTCAGTTGAGCCTTACAGTTTTGAAAAATTTTTATCAAACAAAGCAGCAGTCTCTGAGCCATTCCTAAACAATGAAAAAAATCGACAAGCGGGTGGACGACTCCTCACTCAAAGACTGCCCACAGGCGAATGACGTAACCGACAGGCGTGAAAAAACTCTCGCATGCCCACGAGGGTTCAAGCATGTCTGATGTAATCACACGTGATTCAAATCCATATGGTTTTTGAAAAAAATAATAAGGTCGGATACTTTTCTAACAGACCTCGTATATCAAAAAAAGAAAAACACTGTAATAATATCAGTTTTTTACAAGATCGCACAGCCCTAATTGGGACATGAAATACAGACTTGTGACTGAGAACGTTGGAACGTTTTCAGAAATTCTGGTCCATCATCTTGCTTGTGCAGCATTGTGTCCCACTGACAATAAAGAGGATATGTATCTGGATAGATATGTTTTTCGTAGGAGCACTGGTGTCATTAGGCATGCATTGATAGCATAGGCTAGTGGCAACAAGTCCTTTCCATAAAGTGCTAACAGAAGGCATGTTTTCATTGCAACTACAGACTAGTAGAGTGGAGAAGTGAAATTACGTACTAAAGGATTATTAACCAAGGATTAAAAGACCGAGGTCTGATATTCCCGTACAGACCAAGCAAGCGTTCTGAGCTGTGTTTTCATTTTGTCGGTCTTCATTTTGCATGTTCACTTTGAGCTCCTTTGCTGTTAATTCCTCCAATTCAAACTCGTCAGTGTAATAAAAGGCCAATAAAAATGTATTGTAATGTAATTTATTTACCTGTTATAGCATGATGAATTAGGTTTATCAATTTTGTTTTGTTTTTGGGTTTCTGTATGGTGCACTGGTGTTTGCATGTTTGTGTTTTAAAATTGTAGTTCAGTGATTAATTTATATTTTGTATTTGTTATCATGGGTATATGTATATTTTTAGATACATATGTATACATTTGTATTTCTTTAGTTAAAGGGGTGGGCGTTTATAAGCTTTTGCTTCTGCCTACACTCTTTCGGGCACATGGGTACGTTGTTAAACAGTTTTCTTTATGAGTTCTCTTTGCTATTTTGAGTCTGTGTGTGCCAAATAAATTCATTCATTCATTCAAAAAATTTGCTCTGAGAATAGTCCTCTTTGTCGCCCATAATTTCTTTGTTTGCTTTTTGTTTTGTTTTATTTTGCACCATGAAAATTGTAAACAAAGTCACAAATCTGACACGTGATCTGGACTGATTGCCTTGGTAATGCTCTGGGATGGGAAATTATCAGACCAAAAATCAGCCAATCAGATTGCGTGTACTGTCGTAGCCATATAATAATGTTGCATATCCTCTTCATCGGTCTTTTTATAGAATGGATTTAAAATCGCTTTGTAGTTAGATGCCAAGTATACAAGGATGGTAGGTTTAGGCTTTAAACACTTCAACATCAACATAATGGATTAATAATCTTACTAAATTATCAAATCAACACTATATGGACTGGAGGATCCTATCTAACCCACTTCCCCACGTGGTCAGGACCTTTTCTAACTCATTAACATACTAACAAATAGCTCAGTAATTAGGACAAACTGTATTGACCAAAAGCAACTCGACTGTCTCTAGAGCCTCATCATGGAAATATTTGACCCGGGATTGTAAACGAACTATGCAAAGCCATCAGCACGCACGTGAAAGGCAGGTCTGACATCACTGTTGCTCCGGAGTTGTGGTGACAGATGGAGAGCACTAGCATGTACCTCCAGGGGTCTGACCTCATCTGAATTTAACTTCACCCAACCAGAAAATAAAGAGCCTCTCGTGCTGTGATGTGCAGGTCCACAGGTTCAATATGTTCAATGCAGAGTTTTTTAACACAGCGAGGAAGAAGCCAGGAAAACATTTACTGGCAAAACTGCACAATTATAGGAAAAGAACAACTGTTGACACAGTGACTGGTAGCTCAGAATCAGAGGTAACAGGTTTTGTTATTCAGCATTTGCCACATTTTTACCAGAGGCCAAAATATGGCCGTAGGGTAATGCGAAGATTTTGCGTCTGTCTTTCCGTCTGTCTGTTCTCAGCATAAATCCTGTCCTGTTGCTGTCGGGGTCTTCAAATTCACAGGAAACATTCTTGGGACACAGACCTTGGACAAGTTCAAAGATGGCTAACCTTGACCTATTCTAAGGGATCAAAAGGTCACATTCTTTCTACACACACGTTCATTGATTACATGCTCATACGGCTGAGGGTATTTCAGCAATGTGTTATATTTACTTCAACAAAAATCAGCACTCCTCTGGGTAAGTCCTACAACAACCGCTGAATGAATGAGACTCCGTAGTGCAATGTCAACATATCGTATCTCAAATTATCGCATCTGCGGTGTCAATACCTTTATGTCTACCTGTATACATCTAGTCAACAATGACTATACTGTTACTTACTGTTATGGATTCACATAAATTGTGCTATGGCATTATAAGTGTGCTATACATTAATAGGCCAGTAGATGGCAGCAGTCTACTACAATTTCTTTGTGAAGCAATTGGCTTTGAGGCTTTTTGTACTGTTGAAGCCTCAACACTTAAACAAGGCTGTGTTTTTCTTGTGTAATAACCTTAAATGTGAGGAAAAGCTCCATCTTCCCAGATATGTTATAAGCCATCAACAGTTTTGTAGGTACGCAACTGTGTGCTTTTTGCCTATGTTTGTTGGAGAAGCATCACGAACAGTCACAAAAAACTTAACATGAACTCATACAGTCACAAGGTATAAACTTGAGAAGTAAAATGGTGCTGCCCAGATACCCAAGCTCCATGTTAACAATGTGTAGAAAATAATAATAATAAAAATACAACAGAGCTTAAATTTAAGCAACAAATCTGTGCTTGTCTGGCTTCTCACCTTGTGCTAGAGCAGGGGTGGCCAAGTTCAGTCCCTGAGAGCCACCTTCCTGACACACTTAGTTGTCTCCCTGCTCCAACACACCTGAATCCAATGAAAGGCTCATTAAAAGTCTGCTAACAAGTCTTTCATTGGATTCAGGTGTGTTGGAGCAGGGAGACAACTAAGAGTGTCAGGAAGGTGGCTCTCGAGGACAGCACTTGGCCACTCCTGTGCTAGAGTGTAAGCCCAGATACCCAATGAAGGAACCTCATTTCCACCACTTGTATCCGTGACCTTTGGTCAGTACCCAAAGCGCACAACCACAGGTGAGGATGTGAGTGTAAATTGACTGGTAAATTTGTCTTCTGACTCAGATTTTGCTTACCACAAAAGTCCAGGACGCCGTCTGCAGAACCTCAGACACAGCCCCAATCCTTCTGTTGATCTCGCACTCCACCTTACCCCCACTCGTTAACAAGGACCCAAGATAATTTACCTCCTGCACTTGGGGCAGTAACTCTCCCCTCACCCAGAGGGGCGATTTAACCTTTTCTGACAGAGGGGAAAAAAAGGGGAGAAAAAATAAAAATAGAGCCAGTGGTGTGTGTGTCTATATATATATATATAGACACCACTGGCTCTATATATATACATATATACATATACATACACGAGGTCTGTCAATAAAGTATAGGTCCTTTTTCTTTTTTTTCAAAAACTATATGGATTTCATTCATGTGTTTTTACGTCAGACATGCTTGAACCCTCGTGCACATGCGTGAGTCTTTCCACGCCTGTCGGTGACGTCATTCGCCTGTGAGCACTCCTTGTGGGACTCCCGACGAGGGGCTGGACGACTCCTCCCACAAGGAGTGCTCACAGGCGAATGACGTCACCGACAGGCGTGGAAAGACTCACGCATGTGCACGAGGGTTCAAGCATGTCTGACGTAAAAACACATGAATGAAATCCATAGTTTTTGAAAAAAATAAAAAGGACCTATACTTTATTGACAGCCCTCATATATATATATATATATATATATATATATATATATAAATTCTGATAAGACTGAAATGATGGTTCTTGGTCCAGCATGGTATCGGCATCAATCTGATCAGCTAGTGCTTAACTTAGGTTCGTGTGTGATGCATCATATGGACAAAGTAAGGAATCTTGGGTAATTTTCAATCCTACATTGTCCTTTGACCTCCACATTAGAGACATTACGAGGACTGCGTTCTTCCATTTGCAAAATATAGCGAAGATTCATCACATCCTGTCTATGGCTGATGCTGAGACTTTGATTCATGCATTTGTCTCTTCTAGATTGGACTATTGTAATGCTCTATTTTCTGGTTTATCGCACTCTAACATTAGGAGTCTTCAGCTGGTTCAAAATGCTGCTGCCAGATTTTTCAATCAATCAATCAACTTTTTTCTTATATAGCGCCAAATCACAACAAACAGTTGCCCCAAGGCGCTCCATATTGTAAGGCAAGGCCATACAATAATTATGAAAAACCCCAACGGTCAAAACGACCCCCTATGAGCAAGCACTTGGCAACAGTGGGAAGGAAAAACTCCCTTTTAACAGGAAGAAACCTCCAGCAGAACCAGGCTCAGGGAGGGGCAGTCTTCTGCTGAGAATGGTTGGGGCTGAGGGAAAAAAACAGGAAAAAGACATGCCGTGAAGGGGGGCAGAGATTGATCACTAATGATTAAATGCAGAGTGATGCATACGGAGCAAAAAGAGAAAGAAACAGTGCATCATGGGAACCCCCCCACAATCTACGTCTAAAGCAGCATAACCAAGGGATGGTCCAGGGTCACCCGATCCAGCCCTAACTATAAGCCTTAGCGAAAAGGAAAGTTTTAAGCCTAATCTTAAAAGTAGAGAGGGTATCTGTCTCCCTGATCTGAATTGGGAGCTGGTTCCACAGGAGAGGAGCCTGAAAGCTGAAGGCTCTGCCTCCCATTCTACTCTTACAAACCCTAGGAACTACAAGTAAGCCCGCAGTCTGAGAGCGAAGCGCTCTAATGGGGTAATATGGTACTACGAGGTCCCTAAGATAAGATGGGACCTGATTATTCAAAACCTTATAAGTAAGAAGAAGAATTTTAAATTCTATTCTAGAATTAACAGGAAGCCAATGAAGAGAGGCCAACACGGGTGAGATATACTCTCTCCTGCTAGTCCCCGTCAGTACTCTAGCTGCAGCATTCTGAACCAACTGAAGGCTTTTTAGGGAACTTTTAGGACAACCTGATAATAATGAATTACAATAGTCCAGCCTAGAGGAAATAAATGCATGAATTAGTTTTTCAGCATCACTCTGAGACAAGACCTTTCTGATTTTAGAGATATTGCGTAAATGCAAAAAGGCAGTCCTACATGTTTGTTTAATATGCGCTTTGAATGACATATCCTGATCAAAAATGACTCCAAGATTTCTCACAGTATTACTGGAGATCAGGGAAATGCCATCCAGAGTAAGGATCTGGTTAGACACCATGCTTCTAAGATTTGTGGGGCCAAGTACAATAACTTCAGTTTTATCTGAGTTTAAAAGCAGGAAATTAGAGGTCATCCATGTCTTTATGTCTGTAAGACATTCCTGCAGTTTAGCTAATTGGTGTGTATCCTCTGGCTTCATGGATAGATAAAGCTGGGTATCATCTGCGTAACAATGAAAATTTAAGCAATACCGTCTAATAATACTGCCTAAGGGAAGCATGTATAAAGTGAATAAAATTGGTCCTAGCACAGAACCTTGTGGAACTCCATAATTAACTTTAGTCTGTGAAGAAGATTCCCCATTTACATGAACAAACTGTAATCTATTAGACAAATATGATTCAAACCACCGCAGCGCAGTGCCTTTAATACCTATGACATGCTCTAATCTCTGTAATAAAATTTTATGGTCAACAGTATCAAAAGCAGCACTGAGGTCCAACAGAACAAGCACAGAGATAAGTCCACTGTCCGAAGCCATAAGAAGATCATTTGTAACCTTCACTAATGCTGTTTCTGTACTATGATGAATTCTAAAACCTGACTGAAACTCTTCAAATAGACCATTCCTCTGCAGGTGATCAGTTAACTGTTTTACAACTACCCT